>NC_050571.1:16396299-16696299 GCF_013265735.2 Oncorhynchus mykiss
CTCCCCTCTCTCCCCTCTCCTCATTCTCTCCCCTCTCCTCCTTCTCTCCCCTCTCCTCCTTCTCTCCTTTCTCACGTTCTTCCTCAATACTTTGATGCTTTGTCAACAGCATTTCCAGGCACTTTTTTAAAGTGGCATTTTCGTTAATGACGTTCTGAAACTGAGAGTGAAGAGGAAGGTAGACAATGACAAGAACAGTTCATGTGTCAGACAACACAAGGAGGACACATCTAGATACATGTCAGATAACACAGTGAGGTCACATCTAGATACATGTCAGATGACACAGTGAGGTCACATCTAGATACATGTCAGACAACACAGTGAGGTTGAAACTAGATACATGTCAGACAACACAGTGAGGTTGAAACTAGATACATGTCAGACAACACAGTGAGGTCACATCTAGATACATGTCAGACAACCCAGTGAGGTCACATCTAGATACATGTCAGATGACACAGTGAGGTCACATCTAGATACATGTCAGACAACACAGTGAGGTCACATCTAGATACATGTCAGACAACACAGTGAGGTCACATCTAGATACATGTCAGACAACACAGTGAAGTCACATCTAGATACATGTCAGATGACACAGTGAGGTTGAAACTAGATACATGTCAGACGACACGGTGAGGTCACATTCAGATACGTGTCAGATGACACAGTGAGGTCACATCTAGATACATGTCAGATGACACAGTGAGGTCACATCTAGATACATGTCAGACAACACAGTGAGGTTGAAACTAGATATATGTCAGACAACACAGTGAGGTCACATCTAGATACATGTCAGACAACACAGTGAGGTCACATCTAGATACATGTCAGATGACACAGTGAGGTCACATCTAGATACATGTCAGATGACACAGTGAGGTCACATCTAGATACATGTCAGACAACACAGTGAGGTTGAAACTAGATACATGTCAGATAACACAGTGAGGTCACATCTAGATACATGTCAGATGACACAGTGAGGTCACATCTAGATACATGTCAGACAACACAGTGAGGTTGAAACTAGATACATGTCAGACGACACAGTGAGGTCACATCCAGATACATGTCAGATGACACAGTGAGGTCACATCTAGATACATGTCAGACGACACAGTGAGGTCACATCCAGATACATGTCAGAAAACACAGTGAGGTTGAAACTAGATACATGTCAGACAACACAGTGAGGTTGAAACTAGATACATGTCAGACAACACAGTGAGGTTGAAACTAGATACATGTCAGACAACACAGTGAGGTCACATCTAGATACATGTCAGACAACCCAGTGAGGTCACATCTAGATACATGTCAGATGACACAGTGAGGTCACATCTAGATACATGTCAGACAACACAGTGAGGTCACATCTAGATACATGTCAGACAACACAGTGAGGTCACATCTAGATACATGTCAGACAACACAGTGAAGTCACATCTAGATACATGTCAGATGACACAGTGAGGTTGAAACTAGATACATGTCAGACGACACAGTGAGGTTGAAACTAGATACATGTCAGATAACACAGTGAGGTTGAAACTAGATACATGTCAGACAACACAGTGAGGTTGAAACTAGATACATGTCAGACAACACAGTGAGGTCACATCTAGATACATGTCAGACAACCCAGTGAGGTCACATCTAGATACATGTCAGATGACACAGTGAGGTCACATCTAGATACATGTCAGATGACACAGTGAGGTCACATCTAGATACATGTCAGACAACACAGTGAGGTTGAAACTAGATACATGTCAGATAACACAGTGAGGTCACATCTAGATACATGTCAGATGACACAGTGAGGTCACATCTAGATACATGTCAGACAACACAGTGAGGTTGAAACTAGATACATGTCAGACGACACAGTGAGGTCACATCCAGATACATGTCAGATGACACAGTGAGGTCACATCTAGATACATGTCAGACGACACAGTGAGGTCACATCCAGATACATGTCAGATGACACAGTGAGGTCACATCTAGATACATGTCAGACGACACAGTGAGGTCACATCCAGATACATGTCAGACAACACAGTGAGGTCTCATCTAGATACATGTCAGACGACACAGTGAGGTCACATCCAGATACATGTCAGATGACACAGTGAGGTCACATCTAGATACATGTCAGACGACACAGTGAGGTCACATCCAGATACATGTCAGATGACACAGTGAGGTCACATCTAGATACATGTCAGATAACACAGTGAGGTTGAAACTAGATACATGTCAGACAACACAGTGAGGTTCAAACTAGATACATGTCAGATGACACAGTGAGGTCACATCTAGATACATGTCAGACAACACAGTGAGGTTGAAACTAGATACATGTCAGACAACACAGTGAGGTTGAAACTAGATACATGTCAGACAACACAGTGAGGTCACATCTAGATACATGTCAGACAACACAGTGAGGTCACATCTAGCTACATGTCAGACAACACAGTGAGGTCACATCTAGATACATGTCAGATGACACAGTGAGGTCACATCTAGATACATGTCAGACAACACAGTGAGGTCACATCTAGATACATGTCAGACAACACAGTGAGGTCACATCTAGATACATGTCAGATGACACAGTGAGGTCTCATCTAGATACATGTCAGACGACACAGTGAGGTTAAAATTAGATACATGTCAGATGACACAGTGAGGTCTCATCTAGATACATGTCAGACGACACAGTGAGGTTGAAACTAGATACATGTCAGATGACACAGTGAGGTCACATCTAGATACATGTCAGACGATACAGTGAGGTTGAAACTAGATACATGTCAGATGACACAGTGAGGTCACATCTAGATACATGTCAGACGATACAGTGAGGTTGAAACTAGATACATGTCAGATAACACAGTGAGGTTGAAACTAGATACATGTCAGACAACACAGTGAAGTCACATCTAGATACATGTCAGACGACACAGTGAGGTTGAAACTAGATACATGTCAGATGACACAGTGAGGTCACATCTAGATACATGTCAGACGACACGGTGAGGTCACATCTAGATACATGTCAGACAACACAGTGAGGTCACATCTAGATACATGTCAGACTACACAGTGAGGTCTCATCTAGATACATGTCAGACGACACAGTGAGGTTAAAATTAGATACATGTCAGATGACACAGTGAGGTTGAAACTAGATACATGTCAGACGACACAGTGAGGTTGAAACTAGATACATGTCAGATGACACAGTGAGGTTGAAATTAGATACATGTCAGACGACACGGTGAGGTCACATCTAGATACATGTCAGACGACACAGTGAGGTTGAAACTAGATACATGTCAGACAACACAGTGAGGTCACATCTAGATACATGTCAGACAACACAGTGAGGTCACATCTAGATACATGTCAGACGACACAGTGAGGTTGAAACTAGATACATGTCAGACAACACAGTGAGGTCACATCTAGATACATGTCAGACAACACAGTGAGGTCACATCTAGATACATGTCAGACAACACAGTGAGGTTGAAACTAGATACATGTCAGACAACACAGTGAGGTCACATCTAGATACATGTCAGACAACACAGTGAGGTCACATCCAGATACATGTCAGACAACACAGTGAGGTCACATCTAGATACATGTCAGATGACACAGTGAGGTTGAAACTAGATACATGTCAGACAACACAGTGAGGTCACATCTAGATACATGTCAGACGACACAGTGAGGTCACATCTAGATACGTGTCAGACAACACAGTGAGGTTGAAACTAGATACATGTCAGACGACACAGTGAGGTTGAAACTAGATACATGTCAGACAACACAGTGAGGTCACATTCAGATACATGTCAGTATAACGGTTTAGTGAACCACACCCCCGTGATGAGTAACGTTCTCTTAGACCTGAAGAATTTGTTTGCCTCCTAGGCTTTAGCTCAGAGGTTTAACACAGACTTGTCCAAACCTAGTCGGTCACATCAGCTCACCTCTCTTAGTGTATTCTGATGTTCTGCCTCCAGACAGGCCAGCTCCTCCCTCACCTCCGGCAAATCAGCTTGCTGCAAAATATAGCAGACAGTTGGATCCTCCAATAGCAGTACCCTTAGCCTGGACACTAATACATGTACTTGGCAAGCCAAAAGGTTCCCTGTGTAGCGTCTCATTCTTAATTTTCCTTGCTACTGTTGCCTTTGCCTGCTCTCTGGAGGTTTACTCTAGACTCATTCTATTTTTATTGATTGATTGACACTTACCCTCTGACCCCTGACCTCCTGTTCAGACTGCAGGTCCTCCAGACGTCTCCTCAGCTCGGCATTCTCATTTTCAGCTCCCAGAAGTCTCAGTGACGAAGCCTCACCCACCTCCACACTCAGAGGCTTCAGATCTGACATGGGGGGAGAGATATATAATTGCATTGCTTTGGCAACAGTGGTACCCATTCATGCCATTAAAGTGTATTTGAATTTGAATTAGAGAGGAGGGGTAGTTGACAATAATCAAACAATTTAACTGAAAAGACACAACAGACAGGCAGACTGACTGACCAATATCTTCTCTTAGCTCCTCTCTTAGCCCAGCCTCCTCGTCAGACTCCACCTCTGATTGGTGGAAATGTCGAGCCGCTGTCATCGTGCCTGTATTGTTGTTGTTGTGTCTAAGCACCTGTCTAAGCTCCGCCTCCAGGCCCATGTTCATCTCTAACAGCTCATCGACCCTCTGCCTCTCAGTGTCCTGCTCCTACACACACACACACACACACCAGCAAATGAGGGAAATGTCTATGTGAGCCCAACCAGCAGATGCCAAATTCCTTAATTGTGATTCACAAACATGTTTGGTTAACACACACACACACATTACCACCATTACCTACCCCTTCCAGGTCTATGAGTCTCTGTCGCAGCAGCAGATTGTCCCTCTCCAGCTCCCGTAGGCTGGAGCAGCGTTGCCGTGTGTCTGCCAGCTGCTCCTCCAGCAGGACTCGGGTCTCCTGCAGCGCCACACACAGCTGCTGCTGCTCCTACAGGGGGTTCCACACAGGGACAGGGGACAGAGACACAGAGAGAGACAGAGAGACACAAGGACAGAGACACAAAGAAAGACAGGGGATGGAGACAGAGAGAGAGAGACAAAGACAGAGACACAAACAAAGACATGGGATAGAGACAGAGAGAGACAAGGACAGAGACACAGAGAGAGACGGGCATGGAGACAGAGACAGGGACAGGGGATAGAGGCAGAGACAGGAACAGAGACAGAGAGACAAAGACAGAGACACAAAGAAAGACAAGGGATAGAGACAGAGAGAGAGACATATTGTAGAGAGGGGAACATCAGGTCCTAACAGCCTGGTACTCAGCGCTCCATCAGGTCGTAATGGTCTGGTACTCAGGGCTCTATATTGCCCCTCCATCAGGTCCTAATGGCCTGGTATTCAGGGATCTATTGTCCCTCCATCAGGTCCTAACGGCCTGGTACTCAGCGCTCCATCAGGTCCTAATGGCCTGGTATTCAGGGCTCTATTGTCCCTCCATCCGGTCCTAATGGCCTGGTACTCAGGGCTCTATTTTCCCTCCATCAGGTCCTAATGGCCTGGTATTCGGGGTCTATTGTCCCTCCATCAGGTCCTAACGGCCTGGTACTCAGCGCTCCATCAGGTCCTAATGGACTGGTAATCAGGGCACTATTGTCCCTCCATCAGGTCCTAATGGCCTGATACTCAGGGCTCTCTATTGTCCCTCCATCAGGTCCTAACGGCCTGGTACTCAGCGCTCCATAAGCGCTCCATCACCTGTCGGGCAGCGAGAGCATGCTCCTCAAACAGCAATATCACCTGTCAGGCAGCGAGAGCATGCTCCTCAAACAGGAATATCACCTACCGGGAAGCGAGAGTATGCTCCTCTAACAGGAATATCACCTGTCAGACAGTGAGAGCATGCTCCTCAAACAGGAATATCACCTGTCAGACAGTGAGAGCATGCTCCTCAAACAGGAATATCACCTGTCAGACAGTGAGAGCATGCTCCTCAAACAGGAATATCACCTGTCTGGCAGTGAGAGCATGCTCCTCAAACAGGAATATCACCTGTCAGGCAGCAAGAGCATGCTCCTCTAACAGGAATATCACCTTTCGGGCAGCGAGAGCATGCTCCTCAAACAGGAATATCACCTTTCGGGCAGCGAGAGCATGCTCCTCAAACAGGAATATCACCTATCAGATAGTGAGAGCATGCTCCTCTAACAGGAATATCACCTGTCAGACAGTGAGAGCATGCTCCTCTAACAGGAATATCACCTTTCGGGCAGCGAGAGCATGCTCCTCAAACAGGAATATCACCTGTCAGATAGTGAGAGCATGCTCCTCTAACAGGAATATCACCTGTCAGACAGTGAGAGCATGCTCCTCAAACAGCAATATCACCTGTCAGGCAGCGAGAGCATGCTCCTCAAACAGGAATATCACCTGCCGGGAAGCGAGAGTATGCTCCTCAAACAGGAATATCACCTGTCAGACAGTGAGAGCATGCTCCTCAAACAGGAATATCACCTGTCAGACAGTGAGAGCATGCTCCTCTAACAGGAATATCACCTGTCAGACAGTGAGAGCATGCTCCTCTAACAGGAATATCACCTGTCAGACAGTGAGAGCATGCTCCTCTAACAGGAATATCACCTGTCAGACAGTGAGAGCATGCTCCTCTAACAGGAATATCACCTGTCAGACAGTGAGAGCATGCTCCTCAAACAGGAATATCACCTGTCAGACAGTGAGAGCATGCTCCTCTAACAGGAATATCACCTTTCGGGCAGCGAGAGCATGCTCCTCAAACAGGAATATCACCTGTCAGATAGTGAGAGCATGCTCCTCTAACAGGAATATCACCTGTCAGACAGTGAGAGCATGCTCCTCAAACAGCAATATCACCTGTCAGGCAGCGAGAGCATGCTCCTCAAACAGGAATATCACCTGCCGGGAAGCGAGAGTATGCTCCTCAAACAGGAATATCACCTGTCAGACAGTGAGAGCATGCTCCCCAAACAGGAATATCACCTGTCAGACAGTGAGAGCATGCTCCTCTAACAGGAATATCACCTGTCAGACAGTGAGAGCATGCTCCTCTAACAGGAATATCACCTGTCAGACAGTGAGAGCATGCTCCTCTAACAGGAATATCACCTGTCAGACAGTGAGAGCATGCTCCTCTAACAGGAATATCACCTGTCAGACAGTGAGAGCATGCTCCTCTAACAAGAATATCACCTGTCAGACAGTGAGAGCATGCTCCTCTAACAGGAATATCACCTGTCAGACAGTGAGAGCATGCTCCTCAAACAGGAATATCACCTGTCAGACAGTGAGAGCATGCTCCTCTAACAGGAATATCACCTGTCAGACAGTGAGAGCATGCTCCTCTAACAGGAATATCACCTGTCAGACAGTGAGAGCATGCTCCTCAAACAGGAATATCACCTGTCAGACAGTGAGAGCATGCTCCTCAAACAGGAATATCACCTGTCAGACAGTGAGAGCATGCTCCTCTAACAGGAATATCACCTGTCAGACAGTGAGAGCATGCTCCTCAAACAGGAATATCACCTGTCAGACAGTGAGAACATGCTCCTCTAACAGGAATATCACCTGTCAGACAGTGAGAGCATGCTCCTCAAACAGGAATATCACCTGTCAGACAGTGAGAACATGCTCCTCTAACAGGAATATCACCTGTCAGACAGTGAGAGCACGCTCCTCTAACAGGAATATCACCTGTCAGACAGTGAGAACATGCTCCTCTAACAGGAATATCACCTGTCAGACAGTGAGAGCATGCTCCTCTAACAGGAATATCACCTGTCAGACAGTGAGAGCATGCTCCTCTAAAAAGAATATCACCTGTCTGGCAGTGAGAGCATGCTCCTCAAACAGGAATATCACCTGTCAGACAGTGAGAGCATGCTCCTCTAACAGGAATATCACCTGTCAGACAGTGAGAACATGCTCCTCAAACAGGAATATCACCTGTCAGACAGTGAGAGCATGCTCCTCAAATAGGAATATCACCTGTCAGACAGTGAGAGCATGCTCCTCAAATAGGAATATCACCTGTCAGACAGTGAGAGCATGCTCCTCAAATAGGAATATCACCTGTCAGACAGTGAGAACATGCTCCTCTAACAGGAATATCACCTGTCAGACAGTGAGAACATGCTCCTCAAATAGGAATATCACCTGTCAGACAGTGAGAGCATGCTCCTCAAACAGGAATATCACCTGTCAGACAGTGAGAGCATGCTCCTCAAATAGGAATATCACCTGTCAGACAGTGAGAGCATGCTCCTCTAACAGGAATATCACCTGTCAGACAGTGAGAGCATGCTCCTCAAATAGGAATATCACCTGTCAGACAGTGAGAACATGCTCCTCAAACAGGAATATCACCTGTCAGACAGTGAGAGCATGCTCCTCAAATAGGAATATCACCTGTCAGACAGTGAGCGCATGCTCCTCTGACAGGAATATCACCTGTCAGACAGTGAGAGCATGCTCCTCAAACAGGAATATCACCTGTCAGACAGTGAGAACATGCTCCTCTAACAGGAATATCACCTGTCAGACAGTGAGAGCATGCTCCTCTAACAGGAATATCACCTGTCAGACAGTGAGAACATGCTCCTCTAACAAGAATATCACCTGTCTGGCAGTGAGAGCATGCTCCTCAAACAGGAATATCACCTGTCAGACAGTGAGAGCATGCTCCTCTAACAGGAATATCACCTGTCAGACAGTGAGAACATGCTCCTCAAACAGGAATATCACCTGTCAGACAGTGAGAGCATGCTCCTCAAATAGGAATATCACCTGTCAGACAGTGAGAGCATGCTCCTCAAATAGGAATATCACCTGTCAGACAGTGAGAGCATGCTCCTCAAACAGGAATATCACCTGTCAGACAGTGAGAACATGCTCCTCTAACAGGAATATCACCTGTCAGACAGTGAGAACATGCTCCTCAAATAGGAATATCACCTGTCAGACAGTGAGAGCATGCTCCTCAAACAGGAATATCACCTGTCAGACAGTGAGAGCATGCTCCTCAAATAGGAATATCACCTGTCAGACAGTGAGAACATGCTCCTCAAATAGGAATATCACCTGTCAGACAGTGAGAGCATGCTCCTCTAACAGGAATATCACCTGTCAGACAGTGAGAGCATGCTCCTCAAACAGGAATATCACCTGTCAGACAGTGAGAGCATGCTCCTCTAACAGGAATATCACCTGTCAGACAGTGAGAGCATGCTCCTCAAACAGGAATATCACCTGTCAGACAGTGAGAGCATGCTCCTCAAATAGGAATATCACCTACCAGACAGTGAGAACATGCTCCTCTAACAGGAATATCACCTGTCAGACAGTGAGAGCATGCTCCTCTAACAAGAATATCACCTGTCTGGCAGTGAGAGCATGCTCCTCAAACAGGAATATCACCTGTCAGACAGTGAGAGCATGCTCCTCAAACAGGAATATCACCTGTCAGACAGTGAGAACATGCTCCTCTAACAGGAATATCACCTGTCAGACAGTGAGAGCATGCTCCTCTAACAGGAATATCACCTGTCAGACAGTGAGAGCATGCTCCTCTAACAGGAATATCACCTGTCAGACAGTGAGAGCATGCTCCTCAAACAGGGATATCACCTGTCAGAGAGTGAGAGCATGCTCCTCTAACAGGGATATCACCTGTCAGACAGTGAGAGCATGCTCCTCAAATAGGAATATCACCTGTCAGATAGTGAGAGCATGCTCCTCTAACAGGAATATCACCTGTCAGACAGTGAGAGCATGCTCCTCTAACAGGGATATCACCTGTCAGACAGTGAGAGCATGCTCCTCTAACAGGAATATCACCTGTCTGGCAGTGAGAGCATGCTCCTCTAACAGGAATATCACCTGTCAGACAGTGAGAGCATGCTCCTCTAACAGGAATATCACCTGTCAGACAGTGAGAGCATGCTCCTCTAACAGGAATATCACCTGTCAGACAGTGAGAGCATGCTCCTCAAACAGGAATATCACCTGTCAGACAGTGAGAGCATGCTCCTCAAATAGGAATATCACCTGTCAGACAGTGAGAGCATGCTCCTCTAACAGGAATATCACCTGTCAGACAGTGAGAGCATGCTCCTCTAACAGGAATATCACCTGTCAGACAGTGAGAGCATGCTCCTCTAACAGGAATATCACCTGTCAGACAGTGAGAGCATGCTCCTCTAACAGGAATATCACCTGTCAGACAGTGAGAGCATGCTCCTCAAACAGGAATATCACCTGTCAGACAGTGAGAACATGCTCCTCTAACAGGAATATCACCTGTCAGACAGTGAGAGCATGCTCCTCTAACAGGAATATCACCTGTCAGACAGTGAGAGCATGCTCCTCTAACAGGAATATCACCTGTCAGACAGTGAGAGCATGCTCCTCAAACAGGGATATCACCTGTCAGACAGTGAGAGCATGCTCCTCTAACAGGGATATCACCTGTCAGACAGTGAGAGCATGCTCCTCAAATAGGAATATCACCTGTCAGATAGTGAGAGCATGCTCCTCTAACAGGAATATCACCTGTCAGACAGTGAGAGCATGCTCCTCTAACAGGGATATCACCTGTCAGACAGTGAGAGCATGCTCCTCTAACAGGAATATCACCTGTCTGGCAGTGAGAGCATGCTCCTCTAACAGGAATATCACCTGTCAGACAGTGAGAGCATGCTCCTCTAACAGGAATATCACCTGTCAGACAGTGAGAGCATGCTCCTCTAACAGGGATATCACCTGTCAGACAGTGAGAGCATGCTCCTCTAACAGGAATATCACCTGTCAGACAGTGAGAGCATGCTCCTCAAACAGGAATATCACCTGTCAGATAGTGAGAGCATGCTCCTCTAACAGGGATATCACCTGTCAGACAGTGAGAGCATGCTCCTCTAACAGGAATATCACCTGTCAGACAGTGAGAGCATGCTCCTCTAATAGGAATATCACCTGTCAGACAGTGAGAGCATGCTCCTCTAACAGGGATATCACCTGTCAGACAGTGAGAGCATGCTCCTCTAACAGGAATATCACCTGTCAGACAGTGAGAGCATGCTCCCCAAACAGGGATATCACCTGTCAGACAGTGAGAGCATGCTCCTCAAACAGGAATATCACCTGTCAGACAGTGAGAGCATGCTCCTCAAACAGGAATATCACCTGTCAGACAGTGAGAACATGCTCCTCTAACAGGAATATCACCTGTCAGACAGTGAGAGCATGCTCCTCTAACAGGAATATCACCTGTCAGACAGTGAGAGCATGCTCCTCTAACAGGAATATCACCTGTCAGACAGTGAGAGCATGCTCCTCAAACAGGAATATCACCTGTCAGACAGCGAGAGCATGCTCCTCAAACAGGAATATCACCTGTCAGACAGCGAGAGCATGCTCCTCTAACAGGAATATCACCTGTCAGACAGCGAGAGCATGCTCCTCAAACAGGAATATCACCTGTCAGACAGTGAGAGCATGCTCCTCTAACAGGAATATCACCTGTCAGACAGTGAGAACATGCTCCTCTAACAGGAATATCACCTGTCAGACAGTGAGAGCATGCTCCTCTAACAGGGATATCACCTGTCAGACAGTGAGAGCATGCTCCTCTAACAGGAATATCACCTGTCAGACAGTGAGAACATGCTCCTCAAACTGTGGTTGATGCGTGGAGTTAAATAAGTGTTTGTATTTATTTCTCAACTGCTCATATTAAGCACAGCTCCGTTATAAAACCTAGGTATCCTACAAAATGGACCGTTGGGGAACGTGCGTGGCCTCCATTCCCTACTCGAGTGCATTCAGATAACATCTTTTCCCCCTGCCCCTGTTCCTAAGAATCCTACCTAGTTGATAACTAGATTTAATTGAGAATAGTCTGATGGGTGAAAATATGATCTCTTGATGAGAAAACATCTGTGCAGCCTGAGGCAAGGACAGAGCTCAAGTTGTTTTTGCGACTTTCTCAAATCATCAACAGTCTATAGTGGCATCATGCAGCCCATATATGTTTTGATTTCTAAGACATTCTAAGATGTGTTTCATTCACAACTGAAGTTGCCAAATAGTTCTAAATCTAGCATTAAAGGGCCTGTTTCAAATTATCACTTTTATGCTCAACATTGCCACTTCATATGCACACTCTCACTCCAGAATAATATCCTGTCTATTTTATTCAGCTAAGTTCAATTATATTCTTCTTACTATAAAATCATATAAAATTTAATATTTGCACGGGACTTCTAAGCATATCTTGTCAGCTAAATGAACAGGCCTACAGCCTATGGCATGGAGCATAGCCAGATAACATAGGCAGACAGTAGGCCAACTTTTATTCTGTTCTTCTGAAATACATTTTCTTTAGACCTGATTCAAATATATAATGGATTTATTGGGATGGTGTATCTTAAATTGATTAATTGTACTTTTTAAAATGTAGATGTTCCAAAGGCAGCTTGTCTGAAGGCCTGGAGATGCTTTACACGTTTGTGTTAATTAACCGTCAATTACCGTGAGACCAGCAGACTTTTGCAAGACAATAACCGGCTGACAAAATGTCTTGACCGCCACAGCCCCACTAGCACCTATACTACATGTAGAAACTGTAACAATGTCATGACCACCACAGCCCCACTAGCACCTATACTACATGTAGAAACTGTAACAATGTCATGACCGCCACAGCCCCACTAGCACCTATACTACATGTAGAAACTGTAACAATGTCATGACCACCACAGCCCCACTAGCACCTATACTACATGTAGAAACTGTAACAATGTCATGACCGCCACAGCCCCACTAGCACCTATACTACATGTATGTAGAAACTGTAACAATGTCATGACCGCCACAGCCCCACTAGCACCTATACTACATGTATGTAGAAACTGTAACAATGTCATGACCGCCACAGCCCCACTAGCACCTATACTACATGTAGAAACTGTAACAATGTCATGACCGCCACAGCCCCACTAGCACCTATACTACATGTATGTAGAAACTGTAACAATGTCATGACCGCCACAGCCCCACTAGCACCTATACTACATGTAGAAACTGTAACAATGTCATGACCGCCACAGCCCCACTAGCACCTATACTACATGTATGTAGAAACTGTAACAATGTCATGACCGCCACAGCCCCACTAGCACCTATACTACATGTAGAAACTGTAACAATGTCATGACCGCCACAGCCCCACTAGCACCTATACTACATGTAGAAACTGTAACAATGTCATGACCGCCACAGCCCCACTACCACCTATACTACATGTAGAAACTGTAACAATGTCATGACCACCACAGCCCCACTAGCACCTATACTACATGTAGAAACTGTAACAATGTCATGACCGCCACAGCCCCACTAGCACCTATACTACATGTATGTAGAAACTGTAACAATGTCATGACCGCCACAGCCCCACTAGCACCTATACTACATGTATGTAGAAACTGTAACAATGTCATGACCGCCACAGCCCCACTAGCACCTATACTACATGTAGAAACTGTAACAATGTCATGACCACCACAGCCCCACTAGCACCTATACTACATGTATGTAGAAACTGTAACAATGTCATGACCGCCACAGCCCCACTAACACCTATACTACATGTAGAAACTGTAACAATGTCATGACCGCCACAGCCCCACTAACACCTATACTACATGTAGAAACTGTAACAATGTCATGACCGCCACAGCCCCACTAGCACCTATACTACATGTAGAAACTGCAACAATGTCATGACCGCCACAGCCCCACTAGCACCTATACTACATGTAGAAACTGTAACAATGTCATGACCGCCACAGCCCCACTAGTACCTATACTACATGTAGAAACTGTAACAATGTCATGACCACCACAGCCCCACTAGCACCTATACTACATGTAGAAACTGTAACAATGTCATGACCACCACAGCCCCACTAGCACCTATACTACATGTAGAAACTGTAACAATGTCATGACCGCCACAGCCCCACTAGAACCTATACTACATGTAGAAACTGTAACAATGTCATGACCGCCACAGCCCCACTAGTACCTATACTACATGTAGAAACTGTAACAATGTCATGACCGCCACAGCCCCACTAGCACCTATACTACATGTAGAAACTGTAACAATGTCATGACCACCACAGCCCCACTAGCACCTATACTACATGTATGTAGAAACTGTAACAATGTCATGACCGCCACAGCCCCACTAGCACCTATACTACATGTAGAAACTGTAACAATGTCATGACCACCACAGCCCCACTAGCACCTATACTACAAGTAGAAACTGTAACAATGTCATGACCGCCACAGCCCCACTAGTACCTATACTACATGTAGAAACTGTAACAATGTCATGACCACCACAGCCCCACTAGCACCTATACTACATGTAGAAACTGTAACAATGTCATGACCGCCACAGCCCCACTAGTACCTATACTACATGTAGAAACTGTAACAATGTCATGACCGCCACAGCCCCACTAGTACCTATACTACATGTAGAAACTGTAACAATGTCATGACCGCCACAGCCCCACTAGCACCTATACTACATGTAGAAACTGTAACAATGTCATGACCGCCACAGCCCCACTAGCACCTATACTACATGTAGAAACTGTAACAATGTCATGACCGCCACAGCCCCACTAGCACCTATACTACATGTATGTAGAAACTGTAACAATGTCATGACCGCCACAGCCCCACTAGCACCTATACTACATGTAGAAACTGTAACAATGTCATGACCACCACAGCCCCACTAGCACCTATACTACATGTAGAAACTGTAACAATGTCATGACCGCCACAGCCCCACTAGCACCTATACTACATGTAGAAACTGTAACAATGTCATGACCGCCACAGCCCCACTAACACCTATACTACATGTATGTAGAAACTGTAACAATGTCATGACCACCACAGCCCCACTAGCACCTATACTACATGTATGTAGAAACTGTAACAATGTCATGACCACCACAGCCCCACTAGCACCTATACTACATGTAGAAACTGTAACAATGTCATGACCGCCACAGCCCCACTAGCACCTATACTACATGTAGAAACTGTAACAATGTCATGACCGCCACAGCCCAACTAGCACCTATACTACATGTATGTAGAAACTGTAACAATGTCATGACCACCACAGCCCCACTAACACCTATACTACATGTAGAAACTGTAACAATGTCATGACCGCCACAGCCCCACTAGCACCTATACTACATGTATGTAGAAACTGTAACAATGTCATGACCACCACAGCCCCACTAGCACCTATACTACATGTAGAAACTGTAACAATGTCATGACCACCACAGCCCCACTAGCACCTATACTACATGTATGTAGAAACTGTAACAATGTCATGACCGCCACAGCCCCACTAGCACCTATACTACATGTAGAAACTGTAACAATGTCATGACCACCACAGCCCCACTAGCACCTATACTACATGTAGAAACTGTAACAATGTCATGACCGCCACAGCCCCACTAGCACCTATACTACATGTAGAAACTGTAACAATGTCATGACCACCACAGCCCCACTAGTACCTATACTACATGTAGAAACTGTAACAATGTCATGACCGCCACAGCCCCACTAGCACCTATACTACATGTAGAAACTGTAACAATGTCATGACCGCCACAGCCCCACTAACACCTATACTACATGTAGAAACTGTAACAATGTCATGACCGCCACAGCCCCACTAGCACCTATACCACATGTAGAAACTGTAACAATGTCATGACCACCACAGCCCCACTAGCACCTATACTACATGTAGAAACTGTAACAATGTCATGACCGCCACAGCCCCACTAGCACCTATACTACATGTAGAAACTGTAACAATGTCATGACCGCCACAGCCCCACTAGCACCTATACTACATGTATGTAGAAACTGTAACAATGTCATGACCGCCACAGCCCCACTAGCACCTATACTACATGTATGTAGAAACTGTAACAATGTCTTGACCGCCACAGCCCCACTAGCACCTATACTACATGTATGTAGAAACTGTAACAATGTCATGACCGCCACAGCCCCACTAGCACCTATACTACATGTATGTAGAAACTGTAACAATGTCATGACCACCACAGCCCCACTAGCACCTATACTACATGTATGTAGAAACTGCAACAATGTCATGACCGCCACAGCCCCACTAGCACCTATACTACATGTAGAAACTGTAACAATGTCATGACCGCCACAGCCCCACTAACACCTATACTACATGTAGAAACTGTAACAATGTCATGACCACCACAGCCCCACTAGCACCTATACTACATGTATGTAGAAACTGTAACAATGTCATGACCGCCACAGCCCCACTAGCACCTATACTACATGTAGAAACTGTAACAATGTCATGACCGCCACAGCCCCACTAGCACCTATACTACATGTAGAAACTGTAACAATGTCATGACCGCCACAGCCCCACTAGCACCTATACTACATGTAGAAACTGTAACAATGTCATGACCGCCACAGCCCCACTAGCACCTATACTACATGTATGTAGAAACTGTAACAATGTCATGACCGCCACAGCCCCACTAGCACCTATACTACATGTAGAAACTGTAACAATGTCATGACCGCCACAGCCCCACTAGCACCTATACTACATGTAGAAACTGTAACAATGCCATGACCACCACAGCCCCACTAGCACCTATACTACATGTAGAAACTGTAACAATGTCATGACCACCACAGCCCCACTAGCACCTATACTACATGTATGTAGAAACTGTAACAATGTCATGACCGCCACAGCCCCACTAGCACCTATACTACATGTAGAAACTGTAACAATGTCATGACCGCCACAGCCCCACTAGCACCTATACTACATGTAGAAACTGTAACAATGTCATGACCGCCACAGCCCCACTAGCACCTATACTACATGTATGTAGAAACTGTAACAATGTCATGACCACCACAGCCCCACTAACACCTATACTACATGTAGAAACTGTAACAATGTCATGACCGCCACAGCCCCACTAGTACCTATACTACATGTAGAAACTGTAACAATGTCATGACCACCACAGCCCCACTAACACCTATACTACATGTAGAAACTGTAACAATGTCTTGACCACCACAGCCCCACTAGCACCTATACTACATGTATGTAGAAACTGTAACAATGTCATGACCGCCACAGCCCCACTAGCACCTATACCACATGTAGAAACTGTAACAATGTCATGACCGCCACAGCCCCACTAGCACCTATACTACATGTATGTAGAAACTGTAACAATGTCATGACCACCACAGCCCCACTAGCACCTATACCACATGTAGAAACTGTAACAATGTCATGACCGCCACAGCCCCACTAGCACCTATACTACATGTATGTAGAAACTGTAACAATGTCATGACCGCCAAAGCCCCACTAGCACCTATAATACATGTAGAAACTGTAACAATGTCATGACCGCCACAGCCCCACTAGCACCTATACTACATGTAGAAACTGTAACAATGTCACGACCGCCACAGCCCCACTAGCACCTATACTACATGTAGAAACTGTAACAATGTCATGACCACCACAGCCCCACTAGTACCTATACTACATGTATGTAGAAACTGTAACAATGTCATGACCGCCAAAGCCCCACTAGCACCTATACTACATGTATGTAGAAACTGTAACAATGTCATGACCACCACAGCCCCACTAGCACCTATACCACATGTAGAAACTGTAACAATGTCATGACCGCCACAGCCCCACTAGCACCTATACTACATGTATGTAGAAACTGTAACAATGTCATGACCGCCAAAGCCCCACTAGCACCTATAATACATGTAGAAACTGTAACAATGTCATGACCGCCACAGCCCCACTAGCACCTATACTACATGTAGAAACTGTAACAATGTCATGACCACCACAGCCCCACTAGCACCTATACTACATGTAGAAACTGTAACAATGTCATGACCACCACAGCCCCACTAGCACCTATACTACATGTATGTAGAAACTGTAACAATGTCATGACCGCCACAGCCCCACTAACACCTATACTACATGTATGTAGAAACTGTAACAATGTCTTGACCGCCACAGCCCCACTAGCACCTATACTACATGTAGAAACTGTAACAATGTCATGACCGCCACAGCCCCACTAGCACCTATACCACATGTAGAAACTGTAACAATGTCATGACCGCCACAGCCCCACCAGCACCTATACTACATGTAGAAACTGTAACAATGTCATGACCACCACAGCCCCACTAGCACCTATACTACATGTAGAAACTGTAACAATGTCATGACCACCACAGCCCCACTAGCACCTATACTACATGTAGAAACTGTAACAATGTCATGACCGCCACAGCCCCACTAGCACCTATACTACATGTAGAAACTGTAACAATGTCATGACCGCCACAGCCCCACTAGCACCTATACTACATGTAGAAACTGTAACAATGTCATGACCGCCACAGCCCCACTAGCACCTATACTACATGTAGAAACTGTAACAATGTCATGACCGCCACAGCCCCACTAGCACCTATACTACATGTATGTAGAAACTGTAACAATGTCATGACCGCCACAGCCCCACTAGCACCTATACTACATGTAGAAACTGTAACAATGTCATGACCACCACAGCCCCACTAGCACCTATACTACATGTATGTAGAAACTGTAACAATGTCATGACCGCCACAGCCCCACTAGCACCTATACTACATGTAGAAACTGTAACAATGTCATGACCGCCACAGCCCCACTAGCACCTATACTACATGTAGAAACTGTAACAATGTCATGACCGCCACAGCCCCACTAACACCTATACTACATGTAGAAACTGTAACAATGTCATGACCGCCACAGCCCCACTAGCACCTATACTACATGTAGAAACTGTAACAATGTCATGACCACCACAGCCCAACTAGCACCTATACTACATGTATGTAGAAACTGTAACAATGTCATGACCGCCACAGCCCCACTAACACCTATACTACATGTAGAAACTGTAACAATGTCATGACCGCCACAGCCCCACTAACACCTATACTACATGTAGAAACTGTAACAATGTCATGACCGCCACAGCCCCACTAGTACCTATACTACATGTAGAAACTGTAACAATGTCATGACCACCACAGCCCCACTAGCACCTATACTACATGTATGTAGAAACTGTAACAATGTCATGACCACCACAGCCCCACTAGTACCTATACTACATGTAGAAACTGTAACAATGTCATGACCACCATAGCCCCACTAGCACCTATACTACATGTAGAAACTGTAACAATGTCATGACCGCCACAGCCCCACTAGCACCTATACTACATGTATGTAGAAACTGTAACAATGTCATGACCGCCACAGCCCCACTAGCACCTATACTACATGTAGAAACTGTAACAATGTCATGACCACCACAGCCCCACTAGCACCTATACTACATGTAGAAACTGTAACAATGTCATGACCGCCACAGCCCCACTAGCACCTATACTACATGTAGAAACTGTAACAATGTCATGACCGCCACAGCCCCACTAGCACCTATACTACATGTAGAAACTGTAACAATGTCATGACCGCCACAGCCCCACTAGTACCTATACTACATGTAGAAACTGTAACAATGTCATGACCGCCACAGCCCCACTAGTACCTATACTACATGTAGAAACTGTAACAATGTCATGACCGCCACAGCCCAACTAGCACCTATACTACATGTATGTAGAAACTGTAACAATGTCATGACCGCCACAGCCCCACTAGCACCTATACTACATGTATGTAGAAACTGTAACAATGTCATGACCACCACAGCCCCACTAGCACCTATACTACATGTAGAAACTGTAACAATGTCATGACCGCCACAGCCCCACTAGCACCTATACTACATGTAGAAACTGCAACAATGTCATGACCGCCACAGCCCCACTAGCACCTATACTACATGTAGAAACTGTAACAATGTCATGACCGCCACAGCCCCACTAGCACCTATACTACATGTATGTAGAAACTGTAACAATGTCATGACCACCACAGCCCCACTAGCACCTATACTACATGTAGAAACTGTAACAATGTCATGACCGCCACAGCCCCACTAGCACCTATACTACATGTAGAAACTGTAACAATGTCATGACCGCCACAGCCCCACTAGCACCTATACCACATGTAGAAACTGTAACAATGTCATGACCGCCACAGCCCCACTAGCACCTATACTACATGTAGAAACTGTAACAATGTCATGACCACCACAGCCCCACTAGTACCTATACTACATGTATGTAGAAACTGTAACAATGTCATGACCGCCAAAGCCCCACTAGCACCTATACTACATGTATGTAGAAACTGTAACAATGTCATGACCGCCACAGCCCCACTAGCACCTATACTACATGTATGTAGAAACTGTAACAATGTCATGACCACCACAGCCCCACTAGCACCTATACCACATGTAGAAACTGTAACAATGTCATGACCGCCACAGCCCCACTAGCACCTATACTACATGTATGTAGAAACTGTAACAATGTCATGACCGCCAAAGCCCCACTAGCACCTATAATACATGTAGAAACTGTAACAATGTCATGACCGCCACAGCCCCACTAGCACCTATACTACATGTAGAAACTGTAACAATGTCACGACCGCCACAGCCCCACTAGCACCTATACTACATGTAGAAACTGTAACAATGTCTTGACCACCACAGCCCCACTAACACCTATACTACATGTATGTAGAAACTGTAACAATGTCTTGACCGCCACAGCCCCACTAGCACCTATACTACATGTAGAAACTGTAACAATGTCATGACCGCCACAGCCCCACTAACACCTATACTACATGTAGAAACTGTAACAATGTCATGACCTCCACAGCCCCACTAGCACCTATACTACATGTATGTAGAAACTGTAACAATGTCATGACCGCCACAGCCCCACTAGCACCTATACTACATGTAGAAACTGTAACAATGTCATGACCGCCACAGCCCCACTAGCACCTATACTACATGTATGTAGAAACTGTAACAATGTCTTGACCACCACAGCCCCACTAACACCTATACTACATGTATGTAGAAACTGTAACAATGTCTTGACCACCACAGCCCCACTAGCACCTATACTACATGTAGAAACTGTAACAATGTCTTGACCACCACAGCCCCACTAACACCTATACTACATGTATGTAGAAACTGTAACAATGTCTTGACCACCACAGCCCCACTAGCACCTATACTACATGTAGAAACTGTAACAATGTCATGACCGCCACAGCCCCACTAGCACCTATACTACATGTATGTAGAAACTGTAACAATGTCATGACCGCCACAGCCCCACTAGCACCTATACTACATGTAGAAACTGTAACAATGTCATGACCGCCACAGCCCCACTAGCACCTATACTACATGTAGAAACTGTAACAATGTCATGACCGCCACAGCCCCACTAGCACCTATACTACATGTAGAAACTGTAACAATGTCATGACCGCCACAGCCCCACTAGCACCTATACTACATGTAGAAACTGTAACAATGTCATGACCGCCACAGCCCCACTAGCACCTATACTACATGTATGTAGAAACTGTAACAATGTCATGACCGCCACAGCCCCACTAGCACCTATACTACATGTAGAAACTGTAACAATGTCATGACCGCCACAGCCCCACTAGCACCTATACTACATGTAGAAACTGTAACAATGTCATGACCGCCACAGCCCCACTAGCACCTATACTACATGTAGAAACTGTAACAATGTCATGACCGCCACAGCCCCACTAGCACCTATACTACATGTAGAAACTGTAACAATGTCATGACCACCACAGCCCCACTAGCACCTATACTACATGTAGAAACTGTAACAATGTCATGACCACCACAGCCCCACTAGCACCTATACTACATGTATGTAGAAACTGTAACAATGTCATGACCGCCACAGCCCCACTAGCACCTATACTACATGTAGAAACTGTAACAATGTCATGACCGCCACAGCCCCACTAGCACCTATACTACATGTAGAAACTGTAACAATGTCATGACCACCACAGCCCCACTAGTACCTATACTACATGTAGAAACTGTAACAATGTCATGACCACCACAGCCCCACTAACACCTATACTACATGTAGAAACTGTAACAATGTCATGACCGCCACAGCCCCACTAGCACCTATACTACATGTATGTAGAAACTGTAACAATGTCATGACCACCACAGCCCCACTAGAACCTATACTACATGTAGAAACTGTAACAATGTCATGACCACCACAGCCCCACTAGCACCTATACTACATGTAGAAACTGTAACAATGTCATGACCGCCACAGCCCCACTAGCACCTATACTACATGTATGTAGAAACTGTAACAATGTCATGACCGCCACAGCCCCACTAGCACCTATACTACATGTAGAAACTGTAACAATGTCATGACCGCCACAGCCCCACTAGCACCTATACTACATGTAGAAACTGTAACAATGTCATGACCGCCACAGCCCCACTAGCACCTATACTACATGTAGAAACTGTAACAATGTCATGACCACCACAGCACCACTAGCACCTATACTACATGTAGAAACTGTAACAATGTCATGACCGCCACAGCCCCACTAGCACCTATACTACATATAGAAACTGTAACAATGTCATGACCGCCACAGCCCCACTAGCACCTATACTACATATAGAAACTGTAACAATGTCATGACCACCACAGCCCCACTAGCACCTATACTACATATAGAAACTGTAACAATGTCATGACCACCACAGCCCCACTAGCACCTATACTACATGTAGAAACTGTAACAATGTCATGACCGCCACAGCCCCACTAGTACCTATACTACATGTAGAAACTGTAACAATGTCATGACCACCACAGCCCCACTAGCACCTATACTACATGTAGAAACTGTAACAATGTCATGACCGCCACAGCCCCACTAACACCTATACTACATGTAGAAACTGTAACAATGTCATGACCGCCACAGCCCCACTAGCACCTATACCACATGTAGAAACTGTAACAATGTCATGACCGCCACAGCCACACTAACACCTATACTACATGTAGAAACTGTAACAATGTCATGACCACCACAGCCCCACTAGCACCTATACTACATGTAGAAACTGTAACAATGTCATGACCGCCACAGCCCCACTAGTACCTATACTACATGTAGAAACTGTAACAATGTCATGACCGCCACAGCCCCACTAGCACCTATACTACATGTAGAAACTGTAACAATGTCATGACCGCCACAGCCCCACTAGCACCTATACTACATGTATGTAGAAACTGTAACAATGTCATGACCACCACAGCCCCACTAACACCTATACTACATGTAGAAACTGTAACAATGTCATGACCGCCACAGCCCCACTAGCACCTATACTACATGTAGAAACTGTAACAATGTCATGACCGCCACAGCCCAACTAGCACCTATACTACATGTATGTAGAAACTGTAACAATGTCATGACCACCACAGCCCCACTAGCACCTATACTACATGTAGAAACTGTAACAATGTCATGACCGCCACAGCCCAACTAGCACCTATACTACATGTAGAAACTGTAACAATGTCATGACCGCCACAGCCCCACTAACACCTATACTACATGTATGTAGAAACTGTAACAATGTCATGACCACCACAGCCCCACTAGTACCTATACTACATGTAGAAACTGTAACAATGCCATGACCGCCACAGCCCCACTAGCACCTATACTACATGTAGAAACTGTAACAATGTCATGACCGCCACAGCCCCACTAGTACCTATACTACATGTAGAAACTGTAACAATGTCATGACCGCCACAGCCCCACTAGCACCTATACTACATGTAGAAACTGTAACAATGTCATGACCGCCACAGCCCCACTAACACCTATACTACATGTAGAAACTGTAACAATGTCATGACCGCCACAGCCCCACTAGTACCTATACTACATGTATGTAGAAACTGTAACAATGTCATGACCGCCACAGCCCCACTAGTACCTATACTACATGTAGAAACTGTAACAATGTCATGACCGCCACAGCCACACTAGCACCTATACTACATGTAGAAACTGTAACAATGTCATGACCGCCACAGCCCCACTAGTACCTATACTACATGTAGAAACTGTAACAATGTCATGACCGCCACAGCCCCACTAGCACCTATACTACATGTAGAAACTGTAACAATGTCATGACCGCCACAGCCCCACTAGCACCTATACTACATGTAGAAACTGTAACAATGTCATGACCGCCACAGCCCCACTAGCACCTATACTACATGTAGAAACTGTAACAATGTCATGACCGCCACAGCCCCACTAGTACCTATACTACATGTAGAAACTGTAACAATGTCATGACCGCCACAGCCCCACTAGCACCTATACTACATGTAGAAACTGTAACAATGTCATGACCGCCACAGCCCCACTAGCACCTATACTACATGTAGAAACTGTAACAATGTCATGACCGCCACAGCCCCACTAGTACCTATACTACATGTAGAAACTGTAACAATGTCATGACCGCCACAGCCCCACTAACACCTATACTACATGTAGAAACTGTAACAATGTCATGACCGCCACAGCCCCACTAGCACCTATACTACATGTAGAAACTGTAACAATGTCATGACCACCACAGCCCCACTAGCACCTATACTACATGTAGAAACTGTAACAATGTCATGACCGCCACAGCCCCACTAGCACCTATACTACATGTAGAAACTGTAACAATGTCTTGACCACCACAGCCCCACTAGCACCTATACTACATGTATGTAGAAACTGTAACAATGTCATGACCGCCACAGCCCCACTAGCACCTATACTACATGTAGAAACTGTAACAATGTCATGACCGCCACAGCCCCACTAGCACCTATACTACATGTATGTAGAAACTGTAACAATGTCATGACCGCCACAGCCCCACTAGCACCTATACTACATGTATGTAGAAACTGTAACAATGTCTTGACCACCACAGCCCCACTAGCACCTATACTACATGTAGAAACTGTAACAATGTCATGACCGCCACAGCCCCACTAACACCTATACTACATGTAGAAACTGTAACAATGTCATGACCACCACAGCCCCACTAGCACCTATACTACATGTATGTAGAAACTGTAACAATGTCATGACCACCACAGCCCCACTAGTACCTATACTACATGTAGAAACTGTAACAATGTCATGACCGCCACAGCCCCACTAGCACCTATACTACATGTAGAAACTGTAACAATGTCATGACCGCCACAGCCCCACTAACACCTATACTACATGTAGAAACTGTAACAATGTCATGACCGCCACAGCCCCACTAGCACCTATACTACATGTAGAAACTGTAACAATGTCATGACCGCCACAGCCCCACTAACACCTATACTACATGTAGAAACTGTAACAATGTCATGACCGCCACAGCCCCACTAACACCTATACTACATGTAGAAACTGTAACAATGTCATGACCGCCACAGCCCTACTAGCACCTATACTACATGTAGAAACTGTAACAATGTCATGACCACCACAGCCCCACTAGCACCTATACTACATGTATGTAGAAACTGTAACAATGTCATGACCGCCACAGCCCCACTAGCACCTATACTACATGTATGTAGAAACTGTAACAATGTCATGACCACCACAGCCCCACTAGTACCTATACTACATGTAGAAACTGTAACAATGTCATGACCGCCACAGCCCTACTAGCACCTATACTACATGTAGAAACTGTAACAATGTCATGACCACCACAGCCCCACTAGCACCTATACTACATGTATGTAGAAACTGTAACAATGTCATGACCGCCACAGCCCCACTAACACCTATACTACATGTAGAAACTGTAACAATGTCATGACCGCCACAGCCCCACTAGCACCTATACTACATGTAGAAACTGTAACAATGTCATGACCTCCACAGCCCCACTAGTACCTATACTACATGTAGAAACTGTAACAATGTCTTGACCGCCACAGCCCCACTAGCACCTATACTACATGTAGAAACTGTAACAATGTCATGACCGCCACAGCCCCACTAGCACCTATACTACATGTAGAAACTGTAACAATGTCATGACCTCCACAGCCCCACTAGCACCTATACTACATGTAGAAACTGTAACAATGTCATGACCACCACAGCCCCACTAGCACCTATACTACATGTAGAAACTGTAACAATGTCATGACCGCCACAGCCCCACTAGCACCTATACTACATGTAGAAACTGTAACAATGTCATGACCGCCACAGCCCCACTAGCACCTATACTACATGTATGTAGAAACTGTAACAATGTCATGACCGCCACAGCCCCACTAGCACCTATACTACATGTATGTAGAAACTGTAACAATGTCACGACCGCCACAGCCCCACTAGCACCTATACTACATGTATGTAGAAACTGTAACAATGTCATGACCGCCACAGCCCCACTAGCACCTATACTACATGTAGAAACTGTAACAATGTCATGACCACCACAGCCCCACTAGCACCTATACTACATGTAGAAACTGTAACAATGTCATGACCGCCACAGCCCCACTAGCACCTATACTACATGTAGAAACTGTAACAATGTCATGACCGCCACAGCCCCACTAGTACCTATACTACATGTAGAAACTGTAACAATGTCATGACCGCCACAGCCACACTAGCACCTATACTACATGTAGAAACTGTAACAATGTCATGACCGCCACAGCCCCACTAGTACCTATACTACATGTAGAAACTGTAACAATGTCATGACCGCCACAGCCCCACTAGCACCTATACTACATGTAGAAACTGTAACAATGTCATGACCGCCACAGCCCCACTAGCACCTATACTACATGTAGAAACTGTAACAATGTCATGACCGCCACAGCCCCACTAGCACCTATACTACATGTAGAAACTGTAACAATGTCATGACCGCCACAGCCCCACTAGTACCTATACTACATGTAGAAACTGTAACAATGTCATGACCGCCACAGCCCCACTAGCACCTATACTACATGTAGAAACTGTAACAATGTCATGACCGCCACAGCCCCACTAGCACCTATACTACATGTAGAAACTGTAACAATGTCATGACCGCCACAGCCCCACTAGTACCTATACTACATGTAGAAACTGTAACAATGTCATGACCGCCACAGCCCCACTAACACCTATACTACATGTAGAAACTGTAACAATGTCATGACCGCCACAGCCCCACTAGCACCTATACTACATGTAGAAACTGTAACAATGTCATGACCACCACAGCCCCACTAGCACCTATACTACATGTAGAAACTGTAACAATGTCATGACCGCCACAGCCCCACTAGCACCTATACTACATGTAGAAACTGTAACAATGTCTTGACCACCACAGCCCCACTAGCACCTATACTACATGTATGTAGAAACTGTAACAATGTCATGACCGCCACAGCCCCACTAGCACCTATACTACATGTAGAAACTGTAACAATGTCATGACCGCCACAGCCCCACTAGCACCTATACTACATGTATGTAGAAACTGTAACAATGTCATGACCGCCACAGCCCCACTAGCACCTATACTACATGTATGTAGAAACTGTAACAATGTCATGACCGCCACAGCCCCACTAGCACCTATACTACATGTAGAAACTGTAACAATGTCATGACCGCCACAGCCCCACTAGCACCTATACTACATGTAGAAACGGTAACAATGTCATGACCACCACAGCCCCACTAGCACCTATACTACATGTAGAAACTGTAACAATGTCATGACCACCACAGCCCCACTAGCACCTATACTACATGTAGAAACTGTAACAATGTCATGACCGCCACAGCCCCACTAGCACCTATACTACATGTATGTAGAAACTGTAACAATGTCATGACCGCCACAGCCCCACTAGCACCTATACTACATGTAGAAACTGTAACAATGTCATAACCGCCACAGCCCCACTAGCACCTATACTACATGTAGAAACTGTAACAATGTCATGACCGCCACAGCCCCACTAGCACCTATACTACATGTAGAAACTGTAACAATGTCATGACCACCACAGCCCCACTAGTACCTATACTACATGTATGTAGAAACTGTAACAATGTCATGACCGCCACAGCCCCACTAGCACCTATACTACATGTAGAAACTGTAAAAATGTCATGACCACCACAGCCCCACTAGTACCTATACTACATGTAGAAACTGTAACAATGTCATGACCACCACAGCCCCACTAGTACCTATACTACATGTATGTAGAAACTGTAACAATGTCATGACCGCCACAGCCCCACTAGCACCTATACTACATGTAGAAACTGTAACAATGTCATGACCACCACAGCCCCACTAGTACCTATACTACATGTATGTAGAAACTGTAACAATGTCATGACCGCCACAGCCCCACTAGCACCTATACTACATGTAGAAACTGTAAAAATGTCATGACCGCCACAGCCCCACTAGCACCTATACTACATGTAGAAACTGTAAAAATGTCATGACCGCCACAGCCCCACTAGCACCTATACTACATGTAGAAACTGTAACAATGTCATGACCACCACAGCCCCACTAGTACCTATACTACATGTATGTAGAAACTGTAACAATGTCATGACCGCCACAGCCCCACTAGCACCTATACTACATGTATGTAGAAACTGTAACAATGTCTTGACCGCCACAGCCCCACTAGCACCTATACTACATGTATGTAGAAACTGTAACAATGTCTTGACCACCACAGCCCCACTAGTACCTATACTACATGTATGTAGAAACTGTAACAATGTCTTGACCACCACAGCCCCACTAGCACCTATACTACATGTAGAAACTGTAACAATGTCATGACCGCCACAGCCCCACTAGCACCTATACTACATGTAGAAACTGTAACAATGTCATGACCGCCACAGCCCCACTAGTACCTATACTACATGTAGAAACTGTAACAATGTCATGACCACCACAGCCCCACTAGCACCTATACTACATGTAGAAACTGTAACAATGTCATGACCGCCACAGCCCCACTAGCACCTATACTACATGTAGAAACTGTAACAATGTCATGACCGCCACAGCCCCACTAGCACCTATACTACATGTAGAAACTGTAACAATGTCATGACCACCACAGCCCCACTAGCACCTATACTACATGTATGTAGAAACTGTAACAATGTCATGACCACCACAGCCCCACTAGCACCTATACCACATGTAGAAACTGTAACAATGTCATGACCACCACAGCCCCACTAGCACCTATACCACATGTAGAAACTGTAACAATGTCATGACCGCCACAGCCCCACTAGCACCTATACTACATGTAGAAACTGTAACAATGTCATGACCGCCACAGACCCACTAGCACCTATACTACATGTAGAAACTGTAACAATGTCATGACCGCCACAGCCCCACTAACACCTATACTACATGTAGAAACTGTAACAATGTCATGACCACCACAGCCCCACTAGCACCTATACTACATGTATGTAGAAACTGTAACAATGTCATGACCGCCACAGCCCCACTAGTACCTATACTACATGTATGTAGAAACTGTAACAATGTCATGACCACCACAGCCCCACTAACACCTATACTACATGTAGAAACTGTAACAATGTCATGACCGCCACAGCCCCACTAGTACCTATACTACATGTATGTAGAAACTGTAACAATGTCATGACCACCACAGCCCCACTAGCACCTATACTACATGTATGTAGAAACTGTAACAATGTCATGACCGCCACAGCCCCACTAGTACCTATACTACATGTATGTAGAAACTGTAACAATGTCATGACCACCACAGCCCCACTAACACCTATACTACATGTATGTAGAAACTGTAACAATGTCATGACCACCACAGCCCCACTAGCACCTATACTACATGTAGAAACTGTAACAATGTCATGACCACCACAGCCCCACTAGCACCTATACTACATGTATGTAGAAACTGTAACAATGTCTTGACCACCACAGCCCCACTAGTACCTATACTACATGTAGAAACTGTAACAATGTCATGACCACCACAGCCCCACTAGCACCTATACTACATGTAGAAACTGTAACAATGTCATAACCGCCACAGCCCCACTAACACCTATACTACATGTAGAAACTGTAACAATGTCATGACCACCACAGCCCAACTAGCACCTATACTACATGTATGTAGAAACTGTAACAATGTCATGACCACCACAGCCCCACTAGTACCTATACTACATGTAGAAACTGTAACAATGTCATGACCGCCACAGCCCCACTAGCACCTATACCACATGTAGAAACTGTAACAATGTCATGACCGCCACAGCCCCACTAGCACCTATACTACATGTAGAAACTGTAACAATGTCATGACCGCCACAGCACCACTAACACCTATACTACATGTAGAAACTGTAACAATGTCATGACCGCCACAGCCCAACTAGCACCTATACTACATGTATGTAGAAACTGTAACAATGTCATGACCGCCACAGCCCCACTAGCACCTATACTACATGTAGAAACTGTAACAATGTCATGACCGCCACAGCCCCACTAGCACCTATACCACATGTAGAAACTGTAACAATGTCATGACCACCACAGCCCCACTAGCACCTATACTACATGTAGAAACTGTAACAATGTCATGACCACCACAGCCCCACTAGCACCTATACTACATGTAGAAACTGTAACAATGTCATGACCGCCACAGCCCCACTAGCACCTATACTACATGTATGTAGAAACTGTAACAATGTCATGACCGCCACAGCCCCACTAGCACCTATACTACATGTAGAAACTGTAACAATGTCATGACCACCACAGCCCCACTAGCACCTATACTACATGTAGAAACTGTAACAATGTCATGACCACCACAGCCCCACTAGTACCTATACTACATGTAGAAACTGTAACAATGTCATGACCACCACAGCCCCACTAGCACCTATACTACATGTAGAAACTGTAACAATGTCATGACCGCCACAGCCCCACTAGCACCTATACTACATGTAGAAACTGTAACAATGTCATGACCGCCACAGCCCCACTAGCACCTATACTACATGTATGTAGAAACTGTAACAATGTCATGACCGCCACAGCCCCACTAGCACCTATACTACATGTATGTAGAAACTGTAACAATGTCATGACCGCCACAGCCCCACTAACACCTATACTACATGTATGTAGAAACTGTAACAATGTCATGACCGCCACAGCCCCACTAGCACCTATACTACATGTAGAAACTGTAACAATGTCATGACCACCACAGCCCCACTAACACCTATACTACATGTAGAAACTGTAACAATGTCATGACCACCACAGCCCCACTAGCACCTATACTACATGTAGAAACTGTAACAATGTCATGACCGCCACAGCCCCACTAGCACCTATACTACATGTATGTAGAAACTGTAACAATGTCATGACCGCCACAGCCCCACTAGCACCTATACTACATGTAGAAACGGTAACAATGTCATGACCGCCACAGCCCCACTAGCACCTATACTACATGTAGAAACTGTAACAATGTCATCAATATTGAGGGAGCTCACCTTCTGTAAGCCCATCTGCAAACACAGAGGGAAAGTAGCTTGGGAAGGGGCTATGGGTTGTTTTTGGGAAGGGGCTAAGGGTTGTTTTTTGGAATGTGCCAAGCATCAGCTGTGTGGCTACAGTTGACAGTAGAGTTGGTGTGGTGTGGTGTGGTACCTTCAATTGTGTCTGTCAAAAGTGTGTGGTGTATAGGTGCCGATACCTTCGGTAGTGTCTCTGTGTACTAAACAGTGTGTGGTGTATAGGTGCCGATACCTTCAGTAGTGTCTCTGTGTACTAAACAGTGTGTGGTGTATTGGTGGTGTAGGGGATACCTTCAGTAGTGTCTCTGTGTACTAAACAGTGTGTGGTGTATTGGTGGTGTAGGGGATACCTTCAGTAGTGTCTCTGTGTACTAAACAGTGTGTGGTGTATTGGTGGAGATACCTTCAGTAGTGTCTCTGTGTACTAAACAGTGTGTGGTGTATTGGTGGTGTAGGGGATACCTTCAGTAGTGTCTCTGTGTACTAAACAGTGTGTGGTGTATTGGTGGTGTAGGGGATACCTTCAGTAGTGTCTCTGTGTACTAAACAGTGTGTAGTGTATTGGTGGAGATACCTTCAGTAGTGTCTCTGTGTCCTAAACAGTGTGTGGTGTATTGGTGTCGATACCTTCGGTAGTGTCTCTGTGTACTAAACAGAGTGTGGTGTATAGGTGCCGATACCTTCAGTAGTGTCTCTGTGTACTAAACAGTGTGTGGTGTATTGGTGGTGTAGGGGATACCTTCAGTAGTGTCTCTGTGTACTAAACAGTGTGTAGTGTATTGGTGGTGTAGGGGATACCTTCAGTAGTGTCTCTGTGTACTAAACAGTGTGTAGTGTATTGGTGGTGTAGGGGATACCTTCAGTAGAGTCTCTGTGTACTAAACAGTGTGCAGTGTATTGGTGGTGTAGGGGATACCTTCAGTAGTGTCTCTGTGTACTAAACAGTGTGTAGTGTATTGGTGGTGTAGGGGATACCTTCAGTAGAGTCTCTGTGTACTAAACAGTGTGTGGTGTATTGGTGGAGATACCTTCAGTAGTGTCTCTGTGTACTAAACAGTGTGTAGTGTATTGGTGGTGTAGGAGATACCTTCAGTAGTGTCTCTGTGTACTAAACAGTGTGTAGTGTATTGGTGGTGTAGGGGATACCTTCAGTTGAGTCTCTGTGTACTAAACAGTGTGTGGTGTATTGGTGGTGTAGGGGATACCTTCAGTAGAGTCTCTGTGTACTAAACAGTGTGTAGTGTATTGGTGGAGATACCTTCAGTAGTGTCTCTGTGTACTAAACAGTGTGTAGTGTATTGGTGGAGATACCTTCAGTTGTGTGCGAGTGACATCCAGGCTGCGTAGTCTATGAGTGCAGCTCTGTAGTTCTGTCTGCAGCTGCTCAGCTCTGCCTGCACGGTCACGAAGACAGTCCAGCTCGTCACGCAACGCACGCATTCCCCGCACCTCACCTTGAAGACTGCGGTTCTGCCCAACACAGACAAGATGGAGGTGAATTCAGGGGAGGACAAAAGTAAAGTTCCGGTACAGTTACTGGTAGTGCTGCTACAGAAAATCTTACCTCTTTCTGAAGTTTCTTCAACTGCTCCTCCATAGTTTGAACTTCCTGCTTGTAATCCAATAGTTGATCTCCTTTGTCTTCCCTATAGAAACAGATGTCATTATTTCGATAGTATTGTGCTACTAAACCACAGACATCTTTTACAAAATAGTCCTCTTCCAATTTAAAAACCTTTAACACACACACACAAACTTGCCTTTGTCTTCCCTAGAAATGGACGACATACTTCTAACAGTTACCAGACATGCACACAAGGACATGACAGTCTCACACACACACACACACACGCACGCACGCACGCACGCACGCACGCACGCACGCACGCACGCACGCACGCACACACACACACACACACACACACACACACACACACACACACACACACACACGTCTTACAGTTCTTGTTTGAGGAATCGTAGTTTGGCCCTGCTGTCTGCTAGCTGGACAGCCAGACTCTGGGGCAGCTCCTCAGTATGACCACCTGGGAGCGCCATGAGAGACTCAACCTGCTGGACCTCGCTTGTCCAACACAACTCTGCTATCCTCTGAGGGGGGGGGGGGGGGGGGGGGGGGGGGGGCAGCAAGAGGTGACAGGTAGGTGATAAAATCAGGACCAGGTTCTGTGTGAATCTGTTAGTGTAAGAAACCCTTAGAGCCTTTTAAATCGAGTTTGACACAGTGACACTTTAACTGGGAATACACTCTCCTATAAGAGGCTGAATGGCTGAAAGGCCTGGTTTGTAATTCAATTCCTCTTCTGTTGTTCTGGACATTATTTGTGAGTATGTGTATGTACCTCCAGGTGTGTGTCTCTCTGTGCCAGCAGGCCTTGGATCTGTCTGGCCATGGAGCCAAACAGCACCTGTAGCTCCACCTCCTCCAGCCCTCCCAGCTCCTCCCACTGCAGAGGCAGCACTGCTCTGGGGTCCTGGGTCACCTGCAGGAACAACAGTTTCTTACCTCTCTATGGTAATAACGGTATTTGACTGAGCATTCCGGGACAAAATGGCAAACTTGTGGTGAACGTTAATGGTGGATATGGGTAGATGAGTAGGGAACTGAACCGACCTCCTGGATACAGTTGGCAATGGACGTTTGAGTCTCGATGTCCAGCGACTGGATTTGCTGTATGAATGTTTCCTTCCTCTCACACTGTTGCTGACCAACAATGAGTAGTCAGTAAGGTTGGTAAAGTTACAATTGCAGTGTGTGTGTGTGTGTGTGTGTGTGTGTGTGTGTGTGTGTGTGTGTGTGTGTGTGTGTGTGTGTGTGTGTGTGTGTGTGTGTGTGTGTGTGTGTGTGTGTATGTGTGTGTGTGTGAGAGAGAGACATCACCTGTATCGCACATCCCAGTAAAAGCAGTAGCAATCTCCTCAACTCCTCCACTGCTGCCTCTGCAAGTTACAGCTCTTATGACTATCTTGTTCCCATCACACTCTCATAGACAACATAGAAGGCCAATCAGAGATACTGTACTTTTAACAGGCTCTTTTTACCTGTTAGGGGGTCTTGCCCCAAAATGGCAGTGTTTGGAAGAGGCATCAGAATCAGCTGCTGTAGGTCTTCCTATAGACAGAATGACAGGGTTTGAGCAAAGAGAGAGCTTGAAGGGATAAAAATATTGATTGATTGTAATTTCCCTAACCACATTGCAGTTGATACTCAATCAACATTGAAATGACAAAATCTTCCACTAGCATCCTGTTGGCCAGTTCAGATTAAAATACAAACACAGACGACGTTAGTGGGGAAAGTAGGGCTACTTGTTCACGTCTGTTCTATGTAGTACAATGGCTATATTTGGTTCTCAGACACAAGCCCTGGTAGAGAGAAATGAGGCTGCAGAGTGACCACGTGCTGATGGTGTTTTAAGGTTCCACAACACAAAGCAAAAAGTGAAACCACAAGAAATAAAATGACATAGTAGGACCACCAGACATGACAAAATTATTGTCATGACAAACAGTCCTGTCAATAAATTGTATCCAAAATATTTCTGAATATTCCCTGAATATTCCTTGAAACTCACTGGTGTCCCTCCCATGATAATCAACTGTTCAGAGGGTTTGAATGACTTAAGACTTAAGACTCATGTTTTTGTGTGTTTTTTGTGTGTTTTTGTGTGTTTTTTGTGTGTTTAATGCATTGTATCAGACTTAAGTTAATTTCTCAGAGAGATTTGACTGGATGTCTCCCTAGGCTTAAGTCTGGACCTTGTACAGTAAATTGCTCTGACTAAGACATGATTGTGTATCAAACACGACAAAAATAACAATACCTGGTAGAAGGCCCTGAGGTGTCGGTTGAGGATGGAGAAGTTCTGGACTCTGAGAATCTGGTCGTCTCTTCCACTGCGGTACAAATGCTCCAGCTTCGGGTTGGGGTCTCTGGGAATGACAGACAGACAGACAGACAGACAGACAGACAGACAGACAGACAGACAGACAGACAGTAAAAATAAAATGTATTTAATTGAACACACATTCATTTAGACATAAAATTTGAAGCCTCTGAAAAAGTGTGAACTTACATGATCCTCATGACCTCGTTGAGAAAGATCCCATTGGTCAGCCTCAGGTAGCGGTCATGGGAATTCTGGGACGTGTAGTCCACGTCCATGTACTGGTTGTAGAGCATGACGTTGTCCTCCCTGTCCACTACACCATCAAAGAGCTGTACCTGAGGGAGGATGGATCCTATTAAGAGCTCTATTCAATCCGTAGAGCTGAAGATCCTCTTTATAGCGCGATTGACAATTAAAGGCAATGTTCCGGCAATCGCGGATACTGCACTCACGGTAAACGCTGAATACATTGGCTCAATCTTAAATTACCTTTCAATGTGAACCATGCCGGATTAGGGTTTTCCTGGGCTAGGCCATCATTATAAATAAGAATTTGTTCTTAACTGACTTGCCTAGTTAAATAAAGGTTAAATAATATAAATAAGGGGGTTTCGCTGCTAATATAGAAAACTGTTATCTAGAATCTGTGGTGTAGATCAATGAAAGCAGAGATGGTCATATTTTACTGAAAAAAAAACAGGAAAGGGAATAGGAAGTGACCTCTATAAGGAAAAACAACAACAGACATTCTAAGAGCCAGGGTATAGGAAGTGACAGCTACAAGGAAAAACAACAAGAGACATTCTAAGAGCCAGGGTATAGGAAGTGACAGCTACAAGGAAAAACAACAAGAGACATTCTAAGAGCCAGGGTATAGGAAGCTGTGAAAAGGAGAAGTTAGAGAACTAAGTGTTGTTTGCTGTCCTTTTCATGTGACAAACATTTTGACAAGCATTTGCATCTGATTCAAGTTCAACTCAATCATGTTTGTTATAACTCCTGTAAATAAAGAGCAATAAATGATTCATAAAATGGCATGATCTCATGTGAGAAAAAAATCTTATTTACAAGTTGTTTATGTACAGGATTTTAATGTGTTGGTACTCCATAAAAGCATGTTTTATTAAAGACTATTCATCATCATGTATATCTAGGCCTACTACTGTAGAATCTTAAAGTGATTTAAATAAGCTTTCAAACATACCCAAGTCACCAACGCACTTTCCATGAATTCTTCTAGAGATGCCATTATGTTAGAGTCCATGGTGTCACATAAAGAATTTACAAACTTCTATAGAAATATAAATCAAATATATCCTACATCAGAGCAATTCTACTAAAAAGTGAAAAAGAGAATCCATCTTGCGTTAAATCAAGTGGTTTGACATTTCTGTTCCCCTGTTCTCCTCTTTCTTCCTCTATTTCACTTTTTCAGTTAGTGCTGGTGGTGATGACTGTTCTCCTAGCAGCAGGACATTAAAACTGGCATGATCGCAGATTTATTCAAAAAAAATAAGAGTCCCCCTGCAAAGACATGCTAAACTTTGGGAAGATCTAGTGCCGTAGAACTGTTTTTCACAGCACTGCAACCACCTTTGAAAAATAATATTGATCATTTGGCATATTTCATTTTTTATATTGTATTATTTATGACAGAATTTATTTTGAAAGTTTACACAAATAGTGGTATGTGTAGGTTGACTGTTTCAACATGTTGTTACTTTACAGCCTTATTCTAAAATGGATCCCAAAAAAAATCATCAGCAATCTACACACAATACCCTATAATGATGAAGAAAAAACAGAATAAATAAGTATTCAGACTCAAAATTAAGCTCAGGTGCATCCTGTTTCCATTGATCATCCTTGAGATGTTTCTACAACTTGATTGGAATCCACCTGTGGTGAATTCAATTGAATGGACATGATTTGGAAAGTCACACACCTGTCTATATAAGGTCCCACTGTTGACAGTGATTGTCAGAGCAAAAACCAAGCCATGAGGTCGAAGGAATTGTCCGTAGAGGTCCGAGACAGGATTGTGTCGAGGCACAGATCTGGGGAAAGGTACCAAAAAATGTCTGCAGCATTGAAGTTCCCCAAGAACACAGTGGCCTCCATCATTCTTAAATTGAAGAAGTTTGGAACCACCAAGACTCTTTCTAGAGCTGGCCGCCCAGACAAACTGAGCAATCGGGGGAGAAGGGCCTTGGTCAGGGAGGTGACCAAAAACCCGATGGTCACTCTGACAGAGTTCTAGAATTCCTCTGTGGAGATGGGAGAACCTTCCAGAAGGACAACCATCTCTACAGCACTCCACCAATCAGGCCTTTATGGTAGAGTGGCCAGACTGAAGCCACTCCTCCATAAAAGGCACATGACAGCCTGCTTGGAGTTTGCCAAAAGGCACCTAAAGGACTCTCAGACCATTAGAAACAAGATTCTCTGGTCTTATGAAACCAAGATTGAACTATTTTCCTGGATGCCGAGCGTCACATCTGGATGAAACCTGGCACCATCCCTACGGTGAAGCATGGTGGTGGCAGCATCATGAGGTGGGGATGTTTTCCAGTGGCAGAGACTAGTCAGGATCGAGGCAAAGATGAACGGAGCAAAGTACAGAGAGATCCTTGATGAAAACCTGCTCCAGAGCACTTAGGACCTCAGACTGATGTGAAGGTTAACCTTCCAACAGGAAAACGACCGTAAGCACACAGCCAAGACAAGTCTCTGAATGAGTCTCCTTGAGTGACCCAGCCCGTACTTGAACCAGATCAAACATCTCTGGAGAGACCTGAAAGAGCTGTGCAGCAATGCTCCCCATCCAACCTGACAGAGCTTGAGAGGATCTGCAGAGAGGAATGGGAGAAACTCCCCAATACAGGTGTGCCAAGCTTGTAGCGTCATACCCAAGAAGACTCTAGGCTGTAATCGCTGCAAAAGGTGCTTCAACAAAGTACTGAGTAAAGGGTCCGAATACTTATGTAAATGTGATATTTCAGTTTCACTTTTTTTAAAATAAATTCTAAACCTTTGTCATTATGGGATATTGTGTGTAGATTTATGGAGGGGGGGGGGGGGGGGGGGACAATTGAATCAATTATAGAATAAGGCTGTAAGGTAACAAAATGTGGAAAAAGTTAAGGGGTCTTAATACTTTCCGAATTCACTGTATGTTATTGGAATTACTCAATAAGTCTGCAAAACTTCAATTGGTCTATTATGCTGGGCAACAGGTTTAATATAGCGTGCTGATGACCCCTTACTCCAGCTTACCCACTCCATTCACTTGCGTACAATACACTGTGCATAGGATACTTATTGGGTTGTAGAGAGAACCTGTACTAGCTGTCTCATAAACTGGGGTGGGAAATACTCAGTAGGGTCTTTACTAACCAAATGGTTTGTTTTTCAGGGGAACTGTGTCGCACATATTCAGCAACACTTGGTTTTCCACACTCTCCATAGCTCACAATGCAATACACTGTATTAGACTGTGCATGGGATACATATAGGCTTGTAGAGATCTTTTCAATCCGTCTCAGCTAAAGTGGGGTGGAAAATACTCAATTTGGTGTCCACTAACCGTTTTTAGTTTGTTTTAATGTACGACACAGTCCCCTCCCAAAACTATACATATTTGGTTAGTAGTAGTAGAGACCCTACTGAGTATTTTACACCCCCTTTACCTGAGGCAGGTAGAAAATATCTCTCTACAGCCCAATATTCTCAACATACCAGTGTCAAAATAATAGCCACTAAACCCATATTATTATTTTATATTTTCATAAATTAATTATTGCCTTTTCTTGTTGGCACAATAAAAGTGTCAATTTATTAAAATTCAGTATGTTTTGAATTAGTTATCTAGATTGCAATGTTTTGAAATGCCTGCGTTTATTTTTGAAGCTTTCGTCATTACCATACGAACATGACGTCATTTGTGCTGCTGGCAGAATACTAGTCTGGTGGTGAGCACATTGCAAAGCCACACCGGAATTTCTAAACGCTCACTCGGCATAGTCATCACCACCTTTACCAGTGAGTATTTTTCCATAAAACAAAGCCTCTCAAAGACAAATGAGTAGGTGGATTTAGATGTTGGGAAAATGTAAGACTACTTTGTGCGCACTCTGTGGTATCTTGCTTGTTACAATGTTTCTATTACAATTCACTTATTCAGCTGCTTGTAGCCTATACATCAAGATTGATCAAGATATACTGTAACCAATTTCGGGTACAGTAGTAGGCCTCGAAATGGTCAATTCAATAGGATGGGGGTTCGATGCACTTTCAGGTGTAATGAAATGGCGAACCCTGGTGGAAATCTGGTGTAAAAGTCGGTAGGCTACTATCTATGAACGTTAAACTTATCAAAGGATGACATGTTGTAAACATTGTCGTAAAACACAGTGTATGAACCATTTGACAAAGGAACAAAATAAACAGCAAATAAAATGTTACAAATATGTTGGCTATATGCGCGTTGCGTTAATAATGCGCTCAACATGTGTTGTTGTTGGTCAAAACATAATGAAAAATGTAAATTACAACTTTTCACATGATCACACTTCGACGTGACCTTTCTCCAAACCCTGTCCATTGTTAAGGTATGTTTTTACTCCATGTCTCTCAGTGTTCCTGTTGCTGTGCAGAGAACTGCTGTAACAGTAGCCTACGGATTAGCTAGGTTTGGATTACGAAGGTGTTATGAGATGTGTCAGAGTATACCTAGCAGCCCAGATTACATTGTACAGTCACTCCGCTCCATACTGTCATAGACCTACAGTATCACTAGCATCACGTTGTCATTACACACACATCCTCCTATACCTCTGGGTGAACTGAAATAACCCAACTCAGTTGTATGTCTATCTAGTACAAATGGACTCAACTCCGCAAATCCATTATAAGCAACTAATTTTAATATATTAAATGCCTGATGCCAACTTCACATCATCTTGACACGTTACTTAGCAGTGCGTTAACAAACTCGATAGCCATTTCAGTATTCAATTGGCTGTAGGCCTTCTTCACACAGGGTGAGTGTTAGTGTACTTCAAAGTGTGTGTGTTTTCATTTACTCCTGTACGAGTATGTGAGTATTCTTTTTGAGTATTTATCAAATGTGTGTGTGAATTATTTTGTGAATGTGTGTGTTCTTCGGTGCCTTCCAGTGTCTTCTTGACTTTCATGTTTTGTTCTTGACTCAAAGATTATCATTCCAAATTTTGTCAGGTTAAAAACCCTCTGCATTGTTAGATCTTGTCTTGTCTGTGCAGAGCATGATAAGATAAGATTCCTTATGTATTTTAGTGCTCGTACATTGTTGCAGTATAAATCAAGACAAAAAGTTCAGTGCATGTGTCAAAGCCAACACAGAGCTCTAGCTAGCCCACCATTAGCCTGGTCACAGGCTAGACCACCGTGAGGTCACAGAACTAAGATGCCTCCCTCCCTGTCTCAAACCCATATATGGTTATATATTAAATTTCATCTAGCTGGACGTGGCTGCCTTCTCGCCGTCCGCCCCTGCTTCTGCCTCATCACCTGCTTCCACCTGTATTGATAAAGAGACGGGACACCATTAGGTTATCTTCAGATGTATTACACAAGGCATTGTGGGTACTGTGGTACATCATGCTAAACCAGGGTCTGATCAGGAGGATGTGTTCTTACAGACGGTTAAAATATACATGTTTTGTGTTGAACATATACAGATGTAGGATCTTCATTTGAATAACGCTTTTGTTGCTGAGAATTGTCTAGAACAGTAGGAAATGCACATTTGTAGTGTATTTGCGTTTTAAAAAGGTCAGCTCTATTCATTCTCCTATCTGAAACGTTTAGAGCGTTCCACATCCCTGAACACACCCCTGGTATGTTTCACATAGCATTGTGGGTACTGTAGTACACTACCTGTCCGAACTGGAGCAGTTTGAACATGGTGTTCTTGACGTCCATCATGGTTTCTTTCACCCCCTTTGCCAGGATGTAGCCCTCACTGTCAGCTTCGGGGTTCTCCGGGTCCACGCCGTCCAGAGACGTCTGCAGGTACCGCAGACTCACCAACACTGACATCTGTGGAGATGATGTCACAGGGGTCAAGGTTAAACTCAAAGCCATGGTTACAAAATGTATATCTAAAGCCACCTTATCACAGGGGCAGAGGTTGATGGTAACAAAATCACCACTGAAAACTACCATCACCACACTACAGGGCAAGAGTCAACGTCCATATTTTGTCTGTGCTTGTGCATGTGTATACCTGCAAGGAGATGACCGACAGTATCCCGGGGCCAATGGTGTTCATGAGGCCCATGTAGTAGTCGACCAGCGCCTGTCTGCAGCCGCGGTTGTACAGGTTCAGCTCCTCACTCTGGTGCTCATAGTTGTAGTGGGCAGTGTTGTCAGTCAGGTGGTTCTGGAGACAGGGCCGAGGGGAGCCGGGGTTACAGCAGCTGAACGGAACTCCATCCATCAGGTAACGACCGTCCACGTTGCTACGCACACGACTGGAGAGGAGATAGGTTAACAGTTTGATTGAGTGTTTCCATTGTAAAATGTTACCTTACATAAATGACACTGGCTTTAATGATGGATGACACATTTATGAGACATGATGTATAGAAATCTCATGTGAGTCATCATCACCTCAGACAAGTCAGAGAACGGTGGTTTGTGGGCTAAACTTCACTTCTCTCCACCCCCTCTCTCTCACTCCCTCTCCTCCCCCCTCCATCCCCCTCTCTCTCACTCTTTGACTTCTTTAGAGGTGAAGTCCAGGTATCTGTTGCTGATCCACTGCACCTCGAACCAGTCCCTGTAGTTGGTGTTGCCGCAGCAACGCAGTTCCATTTGCAGCCTGTCGATGGTCTCCTTCTGGAAGCAGCGGCCCGGGACATCCGTGTCCCGGTAGAACCGGATACCGTTCCTCAGGCCCACCTGGGATTGGACAGAGATTATGTCATAAAATAGATCAGGAAGTACTCATGGGAGCCAAGGCTTGTTCTCAATTAATCTTTCCTGGATTCCTCAGTTCCTATATCCTCGCCTTCTTCTCAAAACACATTGGAGAAGAAGATCTGGGTGGGGAAGGGGGCTTGTCCTTGTCCTCCAATACAGATGTGACGCAGGCGAGGAGATAGGATGCGGGGAATCACAGAAAGACTACTTGAGATAGGGTCTAAGTGTTATTCAGTCTCATTCTTCTTCATCCCAGCCCAGAGGCTCTTACCTTGAGGGACTCCTCGAGGTGTCCCTGCAGGGCATAGCTGAGCACCACAGCAGACAGCAACCAGACACACACCATCCAGGCCAGGCCATACCAAGGCAGCAGGAAGGGCTTCCAGGGGGGGAACCGGGCAGAGTCCAGGGAGTCCTGACACACCCGCCCAGCAAACAGGTTGATCCCGATGGTTATCAAGCCCACCAGCATCAAAATGTTGGGCACCACGTGGATCTCTGTGTTATCCATCACCTGGAGGGTCAAAGGTCAATTCTAGGGTCACATTACTATACCAGTTATAACACAGTAATAAAACTACATCGAAATGATCTATATATGTTACATTACAGCGCTAAGCATCAGAGTATTTGTTCTGGAATGTTCCATTCCATGATGATGATTCAATTTATGTACGTTCATGTAAGGCAATATGAGTAATGGTAGTCAGCACCCTACATAACTACTTCCATTGCTCCACTATATCCACTGTATGTAAAGTGCAATCAACTACTTCCTTTGTCAGTTTTTTTCTGTTGTATTGGTGTTATTGAGTCTAGGAATGTTGACGTTCTTGTTATTTTTCAGTAAGATTCATGTTACGTGTAACAACTTGTCAAATCCAGGTCATTGCGTATAGAAAATCATTGAGCATTGAAGCTAGGAGGATGCACTGGGAAACACTTTCCTTTTTTGATAGGCCCCAGATTGAGGTCCCCCTTAATCAATGGTTCTGTGGAGATATACCAGCAAACTCTACATATCTGGATGATGCGTTACGGCCTCCAATATGTCAGTGTGAATCTTCGAGGGACCCCTCCGCCTCCCTCCATTCATATAATCCATACATAGCATGAGTGATGAACACAGCCACATACACACAGCCACACACCTATAAGCCCCTCTACCCCCACATACATACAGCCACACACCTATAAGCCCCTCTACCCCCCACATATATACAGACACACACCTATAAGCCCCTCTACCCCCCACATATATACAGACACACACCTATAAGCCCCTCTACCCCCCACATACATACAGACACACACCTATAAGCCCCTCTACCCACCACATACACACAGACACACACCTATAAGCCCCTCTACCCCCCATATACATACAGACACACACCTATAAGCACCTCTACCCCCCACATACATACAGCCACACATTTATAAGCACCTCTACCCCCCATATACACACAGCCACACATCTATAAGCCCCTCTACCCCCCACATACACACAGACACACACCTATAAGCCCCTCTACCCCCCACATACATACAGACACACACCTATAAGCCCCTCTACCCACCACAGACACACACCTATAAGCCCCTCTACCCCCCACATACATACAGACACACACCTATAAGCACCTCTACCCCCCACATACATACAGACACACACCTATAAGCCCCTCTACCCCCCACATACATACAGCCACACACCTATAAGCACCTCTACCCCCACATACACACAGCCACACACCTATAAGCACCTCTACCCCCACATACACACAGCCACACATCTATAAGCACCTCTACCCCCACATACATACAGCCACACACCAATAAGCATCTCTACCCCCACATACACATAGCTACACACCTATAAGCACCTCTACCCCCACAGACACACACCTATAAGCCCCTCTACCCCCCACATACATACAGACACACACCTATAAGCCCCTCTACCCACCACAGACACACACCTATAAGCCCCTCTACCCCCCACATACATACAGACACACACCTATAAGCACCTCTACCCCCCACATACATACAGACACACACCTATAAGCCCCTCTACCCACCACAGACACACACCTATAAGCCCCTCTACCCCCCACATACATACAGACACACACCTATAAGCACCTCTACCCCCCACATACATACAGCCACACATTTATAAGCACCTCTACCCCCCATATACACACAGCCACACACCTATAAGCCCCTCTACCCCCCACATACATACAGACACACACCTATAAGCCCCTCTACCCACCACAGACACACACCTATAAGCCCCTCTACCCCCCACATACATACAGACACACACCTATAAGCACCTCTACCCCCCACATACATACAGCCACACATTTATAAGCACCTCTACCCCCATATACACACAGCCACACACCTATAAGCCCCTCTACCCCCCACATACATACAGCCACACACCTATAAGCACCTCTACCCCCACATACACACAGCCACACACCTATAAGCACCTCTACCCCCACATACACACAGCCACACACCTATAAGCACCTCTACCCCCACATACATACAGCCACACATCTATAAGCACCTCTACCCCCACATACATACAGCCACACACCTATAAGCACCTCTACCCCCACATACACACAGACACACACCTATAAGCCCCTCTACCCCCCACATACATACAGACACACACCTATAAGCCCCTCTACCCACCACATACACACAGACACACACCTATAAGCCCCTCTACCCCCCACATACATACAGACACACACCTATAAGCACCTCTACCCCCCACATACATACAGCCACACATTTATAAGCACCTCTACCCCCCATATACACACAGCCACACATCTATAAGCACCTCTACCCCCCACATACACACAGACACACACCTATAAGCCCCTCTACCCCCCACATACATACAGCCACACACCTATAAGCACCTCTACCCCCACATACACACAGCCACACATCTATAAGCACCTCTACCCCCCACATACATACAGCCACACACCAATAAGCATCTCTACCCCCACATACACACAGCCACACACCTATAAGCACCTCTACCCCCACATACACACAGCCACACACCTATAAGCATCTCTACCCCCACATACATACAGACGACAGCCACACACCTATAAGCACCTCTACCCCCACATATACACAGCCACACACCTATAAGCACCTCTACCCCCACATATACACAGCCACAAACCTATAAGCACCTCTACCCCCACATATACACAGCCACACACCAATAAGCACCTCTACCCCCCACATATACACAGCCACACACCTATAAGCACCTCTACCCCCACATATACACAGCCACACACCTATAAGCACCTCTACCCCCACATATACACAGCCACACACCAATAAGCACCTCTACCCCCACATATACACAGCCACACACCTATAAGCACCTCTACCCCCACATATACACAGCCACACACCTATAAGCACCTCTACCCCCACATATACACAGCCACACACCAATAAGCTCCTCTACCCCCACATACACACAGCCACACACAAAGCTTGTCCAGATTCAAGCCAACTGCATCATGCCAGCCCAATGTTGTTCTGTGCTGTGTGAATAAAGCTTTGATAGGTAAAGGTGTGTGAAACAGACGCCACACTGAGAGACACATGGAAAACACAGCAGCGTGTTTAATTGAACCAGCCAGGACAGACGACAGGAACAGTAGTGACACAGACAGACGGACAGTTGTGTGTGCTGTGTGATTTCCAAGTGCCAGAAACGTGTGTGTCGTGTGAAATACATAAGGGTTGTGTGTGTGTAATTTGCCATGTGTGAACAGGCATGTGTGTGTTATAGTGTTCGCCAGTACCTCTGCCCTGCGGAGCAGCTCAGTCTTGAGGTACACTCCCAGGGAGAAGGTGAAGGCCCCAGCCAGCACGGCCAGCCAGGACAGCAGCCACAGACTCTGGGCCAGACGCACACGCCTCTGCAGGGGGAACTGCAGCTTCAGCAGTGCCATGGCAACAACCAACAGAGACAAAGGAAGAGAGAGAGAGAAAAAGAAGAGGACGGAGGGAGGAGATGTTGGGAGAATCAAGTAGAGAGAGATAACGGTGAAGGATGGGGGAAAGAATATCGGTAGGTTCAAAGAAGGAAAGTTCTGGGGAAAAAAGGTGGACTACTGCGATTCATAGGAGTAGGTTATGCAAAGGTTGTTGTATTAGACACACAGGTACGGCTTGGCCTTTCCAGGGTGCGTTGGTGAGTTATTATCAGGTTGATCTCTTGTAAGTTGTTCCTGTGGGTTGAAATAAGAAGGAAGATCCGTCTGATGGTGAAGGACAGGTTCAGGTTGGGACGATAATCCAAAGCTTTCACGTAGAAAGGAAAATATAAAACATCCAAATAAATTAGTGAGACAAAAACGTCTCACAAAAAAAAGGCCAAGAAAATAATGAATCTAATAGATATTTGATCATTCACGTCCTCTTTTGACAGCAAAACTATGATCCTCTAAATCATCAGGTTATGGTTGCACCACAACAGTGACCCTTCGTTTCACACAATTACTGACAATGACAACCCCAGTTTGTTTAGGATGGAACCCCTCTGGTGTGGTCAAGGTGCACCTCTAAATTCCTGCTGTGCCCATGGTGGAGAACACGGACTGGCCAATGTCGAGGGTACAGTATGGTTATGGTAATCCCCCAATCATAGTCCCTGGGATCCTATTAGGACAGGAGCACCAATGGGAAAGCAGGCCAGTGTCTGATCAGCAAACCTGCATTGGGCCAACAGGTTGGATTTGACAGTTATGACAGGTATCCTCACAGAGAGTTGAGACAGGACGGAGAGGGCCAGGGCTATAGTTTATACATTCAGATAGAGAGAGATGGATAACGCTTACAGGCTGGGGGAGGGGGAGAGTGATCGCTTACCACAGGAAGTGGGTAATGTTTGGGAGAAAGACAAATCAAGAAACCATACAACTTAGAATTAGTCATTTTATTGATCTACAACATCCAAAGTCTTCGGGGGGGGGGGGGGGGGGGCAGCTTTATACAGTTTTAGCTAAGATAGTTCATTAGGATGGACAGCATAGCATTAATGTAGAGTCCTGTGTTTTGGACAATCATGTCACAAGTTCTGGATTTGAACCTTTATTTCAAGCTTTTTCATCAAACTGTCCCCTTTTCCTTTTTGGGTCAGATGGTCCAGCATCATTGTCCAACACCATCCTCAGACAATTGCTTTCATAGTTGGTGTAATTCTCATTTCTGGAAAAGGCTTAAAATGAAGCTTAAACTCTAGGTCATGTGACATGATAGCCCAAAACACAGTGGGTAATACGTTAATGGCAGCTGGATCGATGCTATTCAGATATGAAGGTTACTTCATTGGCTTACTGGAGCTTACAAAATAGCGGTCATTGTTATAAAATATAAAATTCTACTCACTGTCTAGACATTAACAAAACAAACGTTCAATTCTGCATCACTTCATAAGGAAAAGGAGGGACTGTACCACATTGCAAATTTGGATTAATAATTATATTCTGTATATATGTCAATTAATTGTTTAAGTCTAATACTTTCTTTACCACTGCACCACAATACCTTTGGGAAAGAAACAGAATGTAATATTTACAATGCCATCACTCAAATTTATAGTGACATTAAAATGTTAAATAAATGCAGAACTACAGGCCCCAAACCATCACAAACAAACTATCACATCTTGAACAATCCTAGCCTATCTAATTTAAGGTTATAATTACAGCAATTCCTAGGTTCCTTTCACTCCGCCCCCCTCTCTTCAGCTGTTCCCCCTCCCCCGTTGGCCTTGTGCCCCCTCTCCCCACCGCTCCCATCCTCTGGGTGTGTCAGCTGGTGCATGAAGTCATCCAGAACCCTCTGGGCCGTCAGATAGGACACATCAACAACAGCACCCTGCTTACTCTCAGCTGCTCTCCCTGCAACTGCCACGCCCCCCTTGACAGCAGGCACAAGGTAACCCTCCTCCCATGCACCTTCTGCACCCCCTTTTCCCAACTCCACCAGAGGGTAGGGGTTGGGAGGGGTGTCAGTGTGAGGTTGGTAGTTGGAAGGCCGGGGCTGTCTTGCCGCTTGGCTGGCAGCTAGTTTCTTATAGATAGCCATACTGATGTCAGCGACGGAGAAAGGGGGACTCATCGGGCGAGAATCCTCATTTCCTGTCTGACCTATCACCCCAAACCCCTCCTCCTGCTTCCAGGGCATAAAAGCAGTGACCTTTTGTGGACCCGCCTCAAACTCCCTGAGTCCTGCACCTGACCAATCAGACGGCTTCTGCTCCAGTTTTGTAGCGGGTGATTGGATGTCGCTTGTGGATTGGCCGGTTTTCAAGGCGTTCTTCAGGAACTGCTTGACAGTGTCTCCAGAGTCAAAGTGCTTCTCTATGAGCTCCTTGATCAGACAGGGAACCTGGAGGACAGCACAGACATCCTATCAGTTCATACAATACAACAGACATAGAGAAACCAGTAGATGAGGTAGAAGAAATTATGAGCTGAACATGAGTTGAGGAGATTATGGAGTCTTTTCATGTACGGCCACGATCAACTTTACAAATAAAAAATCATCATATTGATTTTCCACCACTCTTTCTGTTGCCAGTATGTAAACTAATCTATATGTGCGTTTTGGTTCATGTATTGCTCAGTAGATGGTGCTGTGCTCACATTGATGTTCTCCAGAGAGGCGATGGTGGCGTTGGCCTGCTCCAGCTCTGTGCTGAGATGGGCGATACGCTGCACCATATACTTCCTCTCAGAGCTAAGGCTCTCAGTCTGCAGGGATAGAGGAGAGTACATGACTCAACATATTCACTACAGTTTGTTCTAGAGATGGTATAACAGTAGTACTAATTGTGCTCTCAGTCTTCAAGGACAGAACAGAGCAGAGGACATCAGTCAACACTGTGTGTTGTAGAGGTGACAGAGAGGGAGAAGGATATGTTTCTATACCTGGGTGGGGGTATGAGTTTATATAGTGGCAGGAGTCTTTCTTAACCATATGAAAAAACGAATTTGGCGTTACTCTGGACCCTGATCTCTCTTTTGACGAACATATCAAGACTGTTTCAAGGACAGCTTTTTTCCATCTACGTAACATTGCAAAAATCAGAAACTTTCTGTCCAAAAATGATGCAGAAAAATGTATCCATGCTTTTGTTACTTCTAGGTTAGACTACTGCAATGCTCTACTTTCCGGCTACCCGGATAAAGCACTAAATAAACTTCAGTTAGTGCTAAATACGGCTGCTAGAATCCTGACTAGAACCAAAAAATGTGATCATATTACTCCAGTGCTAGCCTCCCTGCACTGGCTTCCTGTTAAGGAAAGGGCTGATTTCAAGGTTGTACTGCTAACCTACAAAGCATTACATGGGCTTGCTTTTACCTATCTCTCTGATTTGGTCCTGCCGTACATACCTACACGTACGCTACGGTCACAAGACGCAGGCCTCCTAATTGTCCCTAGAATTTCTAACAGCTGGAGGCAGGGATTTCTCCTATAGAGCTCCATTTCTATGGAATGGTCTGCCTATCCATGTGAGAGACGCAGACTCGGTCTCAACCTTTAAGTCTTTACTGAAGACTCATCTCTTCAGTAGGTCATATGATTGAGTGTAGTCTGGCCCAGGAGTGGGAAGGTGAACGGAAAGGCTCTGGAGCAATGAACCGCCCTTGCTGTCTCTGCCTGGCCGGTTCCCCTCTTTCCACTGGGATTTCCACTGGGATTTCTAGGGAGTTTTTCCTAGCCACCGTGCTTCTACACCAGCATTGCTTGCTGTTTGGGGTTTTAGGCTGGGTTTCTGTACAGCAGGCTATATAAATACATTTGATTTGATTATAGGCCAGGGACCACAGTTCAACCTGGTCAGGTTCTGGCCCTAAATAAGATAATCTCAGTGTCTCTCTCTCTCCGTCTCTGTCTTTGTCTCTCCGTCTGTCATGTTTGACCTAATTCTTACCGCTGAGTGCAGTTTCTCCCCCAGAAGGCTGTTGGTGTGCTGGGTACCTGTGTGTGTGTCCTGGAGTCTGTAGAAAAGAGAGACAGCATCACGGCTATGCATTTGGGGCTCATGTTGTATACCATTACCCCCACCCACCCCTAAGTCCTTGGTCATGAGGCCATCTGACCTCTGACCCTAACAATAGATCAGACCATACAGATGGCAGGCAGAGAACCACTCAATTTAACCACACCAATCAGTCACACAAAGCTATTGATCAGTGGAATTTGCCTTCCAGGACAAAAATGTAGGGCAAAAAAGGGCTATTTCACAGGTTCAACAGAATGAGACATTCATAAAGTCTACTCTGTAAATCACAAAGGCCATGCCTAGACGTGCTGCATGCCTTCCCTGGTGCTCACGGTAACTTGGAAAGGGACAGGCAGATGTATTGTAATCACATCAAAGACATACGAGGACAAGAGCAAGCATTGTTACTACAGTATTATACAATGATTATTGTTTCTATTGACGCACTTTACACTATAGTCGTCATCAAATTAATCATGTTACTGTGTAACACTATAGCATCATCATATTATCATGTTACTGTGTAACACTATAGATTCATCATATTATCATGTTACTATATAACACTATAGATTCATCATATTATCATGTTACTATATAACACTATAGCATCATCATATTATCATGTTACTGTGTAACACTATAGCATCATCATATTATAATTAGCTCTGACCTCTTGAACTTCTCCTTCATGTGGCTAAGCTCCTCCCTGGCCCTGGCTAGCTCCGCCTCCAGACTCTCAATGCAGACCACTGTTTGCATCAGGTTCTGGTGCAGCTCAGCATTCTCCTCCTGCAGTGCCCTATTTACACACAGAAGGGTCATGGGAGATGGAATTTTATTACAAAAATGCGCAGTCACATTTCCTAAGGCCATTTTAGCACATTAGATGCTATGGATGTAGCTCAGGTCAGCTTCTAGAGATGTTACATTTCACACAGCCTTGTTAATCCAGGCTGAACGTTGTGCGTTGTACCATCGTGACATTACACACATTTCTCCTTCATCTTGTTCTTCATCCATCTTTACTGATAGAGGTGGTGAGAGAGCTCTGGAAGCCATTAGTGGAATCGATATTCAGTGACCTTTCACAATCAAACGGATGCTCTTTAGAGTGTATTGATAAACAGAGAGGAGAGGGGAGAAAGAAGGGGAAAAATCACACTCACTGGAGTTCTCCTTTGTCACCTGTCAAGGCCTATGGAAAGAGACAGCAGAAGAGAAGAGACCATTAGAGATGTTGATGATTTTCTAATTCAATAACTTTCAGTACAGTTATATTAGTAGTGTTAGTAATGTTATCATGTGCAGTTTTTTTATTTGATTATTATTTGTCATTACCATATGCATCAGGGATATTGTTATTGGAAGCTTTGACAAGGTACAATGCAGTTTCTTCACTTCCTAATAAAGTTTCATAAACTGAATGGAATGTTTTTTTTACAGAGATGAAAAGGGCAGAGAGAATGATAGGGACATAACAGAGCCAAAGTAATTGATTATTGAACTTAAGTTCATACGCTCCAGGAAAAGCTATTGATTGTGCATCAGTGAGGTTAATAAAGTCAGAGCCACAGCATGGTTACTCTGGCCCTCTCTGTGCTAGCTGGCACTCAGGCAGTCTCGGGTTGGGTAGCGTGTTGTTCCCAATGCAACACATTTCCTATAAAGGTTACCTGTTACCTAATGTGGTTAATTGTGGACAAGCGTCACAGACAGAGGATGACGCTTGAGTTCTCTTTATATAACTGCTGCTTTGTGGTTTAGGGCACTAACTGACACTCCCTGTGTGGTTTGAACTTCAATAACTTTAAAGAACTTTGGGACAAATCCTAATTTACATGAATGCATGATTTACCTAACTCTACAGCTAGGACCTACTAGCTATAGTATGTATTTAGACCCCTCGACTCCACCAGCATACAGATGTAAGATCTTAATTTGATCACTCTTTTGTTGCTGAGAATCCTCCTGCACAGAAAGAAATGCAAACTTATAGTGTATTTGAGTTTTAAAATGGCTTTTAAAGTCTGTCATTTCCCGTTTGAAATTTCAGACTTGATTTGTCCTAACGCAAAATGTATCAACCCCTACAAAAACGTCCATTAATTATAATCCACATAATAATTCACATTTCCTGTTGATGCAGAATTATTTTCCTTCTGTAGCAAACTGGCTCAAATTCAGACCCTACATATGTAGTTGACATCAGTTAGACTCACCCTGTGTGGCTTTGGACGCCAGCGGTAGGTTGATCGGTTATGGCGGTCGCTCTGCTCGGAGCTGGGGCTGGCCGTGTCTCGGTCTCTGTTCCGGGATGAGTCAGACTTGCTGGAGGGAGACTCCGACTCGGGTCCTGCCACTGGAGGAGGGGAGTGTGTGCGGATTGGGGTGCGGTGGGGTAGCTGGGGTTGCTGGGTGTGTGGAGATGAAGGTGGGCTATGGGTGGACCTGTGGCTCTGGTCAAGGTGTTTGTAGCTCCGGTGTTTGTGATGGCTGGGCTCAGGGCTGGAGCTGACAGTGCCGTCTGTAAGAAGGGAGCCATACCGTCCATGCCTATTACCGACAGGACCCTGGAAGTCAGGCAGGGAGGCCGGTTGGTCTTCATAGCCAGCCGGTGGGTGGGGCGGGTAGGGTTGGCTGGAGTGGCGGGTTGGGGGGCTGCCTAGACGAGGAGTGTGGTTCTTGCTTTCATACCCAAACTTTGTAGGGAGAGATATTTTCCGTGATCGTGTGTCAGAGTCATTCCTCAGTTTCCTAGGTTTAGCAACCGTCTCCCTCTCCTCCCCCTGCCCATCTCCCTGCTTTTTCAAGGGAAGCTGGGGCTGACTTTTCAGTTGAGATTTGGGGGATGCTGGGGTTTTGGCTGGACCCGGTCCTACAGTCTCGACAGGGACCCCCAGAGTATTGAGACGGGCGGGGCTGATGACCTGTTTAGTGATCTCATCCAGGAAGGCAGAGAACTGTATCTTCCCCTTCACCATGCTCTGCCTGGCTGCATCCTTCAGAGCCTCCACATCCTGCTTCCCCTTGGGCCCTGCTGTCTTGCCTGCCACACGGGGGGACAGCACCTCCATGGATTTGGCCTTGCGGATGTCCGGTGGCGCCTCCTTGTTTTTCAGGATGCCTTTACTGGGGAGCTGGATCGAGGATACTGCCCTCTTTGGCCCAGCCAGGACCTCTTCACTGAAGGCCAGGCTACGGCCCAGGCTGGCTGTCTTGTAGAGGGGTCCGTGCTTCAGGTGTGGGGGTGTCCGTGCTTTCCCTCTGTCAGTGCCTGTATTCTGCAGCAACCCCTCTTCACTGCGGCTGTGGCCCCGGTTGAGCTCGGAGTAGCTGGGCTTTTGTCCTCCCCTCCCCTGGGCCCGATGGTTGGTCCCAGGGCTTCCTCCTCCGTGCAGTTGCCCCTGTTTGACCGTGGCATACACCTGCAGCTCACTGTCATCCTCACGGAACTGTCGTCCTCCTGCAATGTTGGAGCAGGACATGGTATGCTGCGGCCGGCTGGCGTGCTTCAGGGAGAACTTGTCGTCAATGCCAGACCATTCGATGGAAGAGTCGGAGGAGGACGAGTCGGAAGATGAGAGGGAGGAGGAAGATGCTCTGGAGAGGGTGACTGTGGTGTGGTGGTCCGACATCTCGTCGTCATGATGAAGGTGCTGAGGATGATGATGGTGACGTCTATGGGATTGCTCCTGGTCATCTTGGAAATGGTTACCACGGTGATGGTGGTGAACGTGGCGTTCGCTGCTGCGTCTATCATTGTCCCGTGACCTCCTGTAGCTGATATGGAGAGATGACGTAGTAATTATGTATTCATCCAATTACCACACTCAATTGTAAACTTCATCACATGTGCATTCCTCATTACTGTTTAAAAAAGGAAACTTTAATGAAAGGGAAACTCAAAAGTGATCTTACCTGTGTATCTCTTTTTCTTGATCCCGGTGATGGCGGTGCTTCTGTGATGTGATCCCACCTGGAGGAGGACTATGAACAGGAGTGAAAAACTTCTCCATCATTTGTCTCTTCCCTGCAGGGAGGTCGTTGATGCCCCCTTGATGTCTCTCCTGTAAATAGTGTTGGTCAGCTTCTGATCTCCGTCTGGGGCTGAAGTCCCTGTCCCTGTCCCTATCCCTGTGTCCGTCTGATGGTGACCTCTTGGGTCTGACTGCTCCCTGTCTGTCAGCCTCAGAGATCATAGCTCCAGAGCTGAAGATGAACAACCATCACTATGTCAGCATGTTACCCTTGTTACTTCTGTTCTGTCTGAATGAGAAATGAATAAGAAGTCCTGCTAGATAAGCACACCACAAATGCCTAAACGTCCAAAATGATTTTTTTAAAATCTGGGTTTAAAAAAATCTTAAATGTTTCCAATTAACGAACCCAAAGTTGTTTCTGCTGAAAGGGGAAGGTAATTATCTCAATTAAGTATCCAGCTGTTAAGTTATTCTGGACAGTTTATTAGCCTCTCTTCTTGTTGCTATCCATCTGTCTCCCTCGCCCTCCAACTCTAGAATAGCTGCGTGACAGTAGAAGGGATATGTTTGACTTGCTTTGCCACATCCCTGACTCAATATCAGTCAAACCACATCGAATCCTGATGTAATGGGGTTTCATCGAACCAATTAAAAGCGTGAGACTGACAATTGTCCTCGTGAATGCAGAACAGGATCGAACCGATACAGCTGGAACAAGAACATTGGTGCAGTTCATTTATCCTATTGATGTGGATTATTGTTATAAGTGTGGGGTTATCCTTGGCCTCTAGCGGCACACTTGTAGTGCTTATAGGACTATTATCATTGATTATTATGGATCAGTGGCCTTGTCAGTGGTGGAAAAAGTAACCAAATGTCACACATGATTTAAAGTAAAGATACCTTAAAACAGAAAAATAACTAAAGTAAAAGTGAAAGCCACCCAGTAAAATACTACTTGGGTAATAGCATAAAAGTATTTGATTTAAATATAGTTAAGTATTAAATGTAAATGTAATTTCAAAAATATACTTAAGTATCAAAAGTTAAAGTTAAAGTATAAATCATTTCAAAATCCTTATATCAGGCAAACCAGACGGCACCATTTTCTTGTTTTTTAAACTGATGGATAGTCAGTGGCACACTAAATCACTGACATAATAACAAATTAAGCATTTGTGTTTAGTGAGTCCACCAAATCAGAGGCAGGGGATGAGCGGGGATGTTCTCTTGATAAGTGCGTGAATTGGAACATTTTCATGCCATGCTATGCAGTCAAAATGTAACGAGTATTTGGGTGTCAGGGAAAATGTAAGGAGTAAAAAGTACATTGTTTTCTTTAGGAATGTACTGAAGTTAAAGTAAAAGTAATCAAAAATATAAATAGTAAAGTACAGATGCCCCAAAAAACTACTTAAGTAGTACTTTAAAATATGTGTACACCTCTGGGCCTTGCATAACATTGTAACCTATGTTTGAGATGAGAACAATACGTGGCCACGTCTTTGTGAGTAGTGTGAGTAGCGCTCCTGTATCTCTCACAGAACTAGAATGAGATGCCCTTTCTATGATCGCTCTCCCTCTTTCTGCTCTGATAGACATGACCCTGCAACTCTCATCTCTCCAGGGTTGCACTTCTTTATAGAAGTGCATTTATTTCTTTATAAAATAATCTCTGCGCGAAGTGTTCTGGAGGAGCTGTAGCACCCCTGATAAATTAAAATACATTTGCCAAAGTTATAGAATAACTGCTGTCTGTTCAGAAATAAATTTAACAATTCAGAGTAGCCTACTACACTGCGAAAAGGCCTATAATTTAGCCACAGAGGATCAATAGTTTTTTAGTTTTTTATTAGCCTAGCTCTGGATTGTGTGTAGCCCAATAACAAGGCATAGCCTACTGTCGGGAACTCACGAAAGTCTGTCAGGGAACAAACAGCATGCAGACAAAACAGGCCTTTCGCAATATTTCAAATACAATCGTGGGAAAACACAGGTTGGAAACCAAATGCATCCTGCTGAAAAGAGAAGACTAATCTGTCTGCTGTGGGCTAACAAAATATTTGATCAACACCGAAATATTGTTTTATAAAGTACAGGTACAACTCTCCTTCCGTGGCCTCCAACTGCTCTTAAATGCAAGTAACACTAAATACATGCTCTTCATCCGATCGCTGCCCGCACCTGCCTGCCCATCCAGCATCACTACTCTGGACGGTTCTGACTTAGAATATGTGGACAACTACAAATACCTAGGTGTCTGGTTAGACTGTAAACTCTCCTTCCAGACTAACATTAGGCATCTCCAATCCAACATTAAATCTAGAATTGGCTTCCTATTTCACAACAAAGCATCCTTCACTCATGCTGCCAAACATACCCTCATAAAACTGACCATCCTACCGATCCTCGACTTCGGCGATGTCATTTACAAAATAGTCTCCAACACTCTACTCAACAAATTGGATGCAGTCTATCACAGTGCCATCCGTTTTGTCACCAAAGGCCCATATACTACCCACCACTGCGACCTGTGCTCTCTCGTTGGCTGGCCCTCGCTTCATACTCGTCCCCAAAACCCAATGGCTCCAGGTCATCTACAAGTCTTTGCTAGGCAAAGCTCCGCCTTATCTCAGCTCACTGGTCACCATAGCAGCACCCACCCGTAGCACGCACTCCAGCAGGTATATCTCACTGGTCACCTCCAAAGCTGGTCACCCCCAAAGCTCACTGGTCACCACCAGTTGTAAATGAGAACTTGTTCTCAACTAGCCTACCTGGTTAAATAAATCATATTGTAGCCCACAATATGTCTCCACACACCTAGGCCTACTATTGATGGTTTCAAGACTCTCAGTTTGATCTGAGATTCTCAGTTTGTCTGTGTCAAAGTGGCATGTCATTTCGATCATTTGTGCGGTATTAAAAAATCAAAGTCATGTAAAACAATGATGAATATGATTAAATGCGTTTTTAATATGCCAGCATTTACCTTAGGCTACTAAAATGTTCCCCATGTGTGCAACGTCTCTAAGTGCCTCTAGTCTACTGCTCAATGCCACTACTCAAATGTGATGATATTTTTTTATTTTATTTGTATTTCACCTTTATTTAACCAGGTAGGCTAGTTGAGAACACCTTTATTTAACCAGGTAGGCCAGTTGAGAACACCTTTATTTAACCAGGTAGGCCAGTTGAGAACACCTTTATTTAACCAGGTAGGCTAGTTGAGAACACCTTCATTTAACCAGGTAGGCTAGTTGAGAACACCTTTATTTAACCAGGTAGGCTAGTTGAGAACACCTTTATTTAACCAGGTAGGCCAGTTGAGAACACCTTTATTTAACCAGGTAGGCTAGTTGAGAACACCTTTATTTAACCAGGTAGGCTAGTTGAGAACACCTTTATTTAACCAGGTAGGCTAGTTGAGAACACCTTTATTTAACCAGGTAGGCTAGTTGAGAACACCTTTATTTAACCAGGTAGGCTAGTTGAGAACACCTTTATTTAACCAGGTAGGCTAGTTGAGAACACCTTTATTTAACCAGGTAGGCTAGTTGAGAACACCTTTATTTAACCAGGTAGGCTAGTTGAGAACACCTTTATTTAACCAGGTAGGCTAGTTGAGAACACCTTTATTTAACCAGGTAGGCTAGTTGAGAACACCTTTATTTAACCAGGTAGGCTAGTTGAGAACACCTTTATTTAACCAGGTAGGCCAGTTGAGAACACCTTTATTTAACCAGGTAGGCTAGTTGAGAACACCTTTATTTAACCAGGTAGGCCAGTTGAGAACACCTTTATTTAACCAGGTAGGCTAGTTGAGAACACCTTTATTTAACCAGGTAGGCTAGTTGAGAACACCTTTATTTAACCAGGTAGGCTAGTTGAGAACACCTTTATTTAACCAGGTAGGCTAGTTGAGAACACCTTCATTTAACCAGGTAGGCTAGTTGAGAACACCTTTATTTAACCAGGTAGGCTAGTTGAGAACACCTTTATTTAACCAGGTAGGCTAGTTGAGAACACCTTTATTTAACCAGGTAGGCTAGTTGAGAACACCTTTATTTAACCAGGTAGGCTAGTTGAGAACACCTTTATTTAACCAGGTAGGCTAGTTGAGAACACCTTTATTTAACCAGGTAGGCCAGTTGAGAACACCTTTATTTAACCAGGTAGGCCAGTTGAGAACACCTTTATTTAACCAGGTAGGCTAGTTGAGAACACCTTTATTTAACCAGGTAGGCTAGTTGAGAACACCTTTATTTAACCAGGTAGGCTAGTTGAGAACACCTTTATTTAACCAGGTAGGCTAGTTGAGAACACCTTTATTTAACCAGGTAGGCTAGTTGAGAACACCTTTATTTAACCAGGTAGGCTAGTTGAGAACACCTTTATTTAACCAGGTAGACTAGTTGAGAACACCTTTATTTAACCAGGTAGGCTAGTTGAGAACACCTTTATTTAACCAGGTAGGCTAGTTGAGAACACCTTTATTTAACCAGGTAGGCTAGTTGAGAACACCTTTATTTAACCAGGTAGGCTAGTTGAGAACACCTTTATTTAACCAGGTAGGCTAGTTGAGAACACCTTTATTTAACCAGGTAGGCTAGTTGAGAACACCTTTATTTAACCAGGTAGGCTAGTTGAGAACACCTTTATTTAACCAGGTAGGCTAGTTGAGAACACCTTTATTTAACCAGGTAGGCTAGTTGAGAACACCTTTATTTAACCAGGTAGGCTAGTTGAGAACACCTTTATTTAACCAGGTAGGCTAGTTGAGAACACCTTTATTTAACCAGGTAGGCTAGTTGAGAACACCTTTATTTAACCAGGTAGGCTAGTTGAGAACACCTTTATTTAACCAGGTAGGCTAGTTGAGAACACCTTTATTTAACCAGGTAGGCTAGTTGAGAACACCTTTATTTAACCAGGTAGGCTAGTTGAGAACACCTTTATTTAACCAGGTAGGCTAGTTGAGAACACCTTTATTTAACCAGGTAGGCCAGTTGAGAACACCTTTATTTAACCAGGTAGGCTAGTTGAGAACACCTTTATTTAACCAGGTAGGCTAGTTGAGAACACCTTTATTTAACCAGGTAGGCCAGTTGAGAACACCTTTATTTAACCAGGTAGGCCAGTTGAGAACACCTTTATTTAACCAGGTAGGCTAGTTGAGAACACCTTTATTTAACCAGGTAGGCTAGTTGAGAACACCTTTATTTAACCAGGTAGGCCAGTTGAGAACACCTTTATTTAACCAGGTAGGCCAGTTGAGAACACCTTTATTTAACCAGGTAGGCCAGTTGAGAACACCTTTATTTAACCAGGTAGGCTAGTTGAGAACACCTTTATTTAACCAGGTAGGCTAGTTGAGAACACCTTTATTTAACCAGGTAGGCTAGTTGAGAACACCTTTATTTAACCAGGTAGGCTAGTTGAGAACACCTTTATTTAACCAGGTAGGCTAGTTGAGAACACCTTTATTTAACCAGGTAGGCTAGTTGAGAACACCTTTATTTAACCAGGTAGGCTAGTTGAGAACACCTTTATTTAACCAGGTAGGCCAGTTGAGAACACCTTTATTTAACCAGGTAGGCTAGTTGAGAACAAGTTCTCATTTGCAACTGCGACCTGGCCAAGATAAAGCATAGCAGTATGAGCAGACAACACAGAGTTACACATGGAGTAAACAATTAACAAGTCAATAACACAGTAGAAAACAAAGGGGGAGTCTATATACAATGTGTGCAAAAGGCATGAGGTAGGCGAATAATTACAATTTTGCAGATTAACACTGGAGTGATAAATGATCAGATGGTCATGTACAGGTAGAGATATTGGTGTGCAAAAGAGCAGAAAAGTAAACAAATAAAAACAGTATGGGGATGAGGTAGGAGAAAATGGGTGGGCTATTTACCAATAGACTATGTACAGCTGCAGCGATCGGTTAGCTGCTCAGATAGCTGATGTTTGAAGTTGGTGAGGGAGATAAAAGTCTCCAACTTCAGCGATTTTTGCAATTCGTTCCAGTCACAGGCAGCAGAGTACTGGAACGAAAGGCGGCCAAATGAGGTGTTGGCTTTAGGGATGATCAGTGAGATACACCTGCTGGAGCGCGTGCTACGGATGGGTGTTGCCATCGTGACCAGTGAGCTGAGATAAGGCGGAGCTTTACCTAGCATGGACTTGTAGATGACCTGGAGCCAGTGGGTCTGGCGACGAATATGTAGCGAGGGCCAGCCGACTAGAGCATACAAGTCGCAGTGGTGGGTGGTATAAGGTGCTTTAGTGACAAAACGGATGGCACTGTGAAAGACTGCATCCATGCAACATTTTATTATAAAGGTGTTTTTTTCCGTTATGCGTTCCGGTACCTCAGAGCTTCCCAGGTCACCACCCTCTCTTGCTCACTTTTTGTTCCTGCACCTCCCAATTTACAAATGAAGCACTGGGCCTGTCACACATGAAACACATGCAGACTGGGGGCCATTTTGTAGCCTGCCATCTGGTTGAATGTGAGCCCAAACTTGTACTTCCATCAAGGGTATGTGTAACAGAAGTGAATTCACATGTAATGCTGTTGAAGCAGTCACTAAATATGACAATATATGACATGACAATAGGCGACTGTAAATAGAGGCATATAATTTAACAAAGCCTAAACAAACACTATATCCTGTTTAAACCCCCACCAGACAAGACATGATTACATTAAATCTGTTGAGGTCACGAGAGGCTGAAACTAGCAACATCCAGAGGACAGAACTTCACTCCCTACTCTCACCAATCATTAGATGAGTTGCCTAAAGGAAGGCTGGCAACACTCATAATCAATGGTGATAGCAGCAGGCTACCCAGCCCTGCTCTTGAAAAATAAAAACACATTGACTGATGGTGTTTTTGCCTGGAGCGACAGATAAGGACAGATTGTACCATTCGAAATGTACATGTTCAGACACCACCCAAATGAATGCCTGTTCTATTGTATTGTGTGTGATCTGGTTCAAAGAACCTTGCAGAGAAGCAGCAGTTCTTCCAGGACCTTTGGACTTGTTGTTTTGTATTTTTGCTTATATCTTCTCTATTATATAGGCCCAGGCCATAATATTTCCTATTTAGTCTACTCTCCTTCATCAACCTCCTACATTAATCTGGGCTTGTCCCTTGATGTCATTGTGATGATGACGTAAGTGTGATGGAGACTGAATTCTACTCAGAACCAAATATAGGCTCTGCGCCATCTGGGCCTACTGTTCGCTTTTAGAGATGATCTTCCTATTCCTTTCCTAGTTTGGTCTTCATTATGACGTGTCTGACAATCGAGTGACTCATAAGGTTTTGTGAATTAGCTTTGCGCCATCTGGTGGTGAATGCAAACTCATTCCTCTGCCTTCCAGATCCAGGCAGTAGTTTTCCACTCAGACACAAACTGAGCCTTTTGTTGGATTCTCAAGATTCCAGCTTTATCTTTTAGATTGAAGACACAAAATGCCCTTGGCTAGCAGATATTGATCACTGGGTGTCTAAATAGACAGATAGGCCCAGATAATTCAATAATTACGTTTATTTTCTCCTCCCTTTTATTTAATCGGATTGTTGTGCCAAGATATCACATTAAAAAACCTGCTGACGGATCTAGTTTGGCTGCTGCCAATGTTGGCTTCATGAATAATCATCACTTTTCCAGCATATAAACCACACAGGTTTGTTCTGGGCTACTGCAGCCATTTTGAGTTTTGTTCTGATGTAATATTTTGAATGCCACTGATGAGTCATGTTACTGTCCGCCTATTTTCGTTAAAGGACAATTAAACTGGTTTGTTCTCCCACACAGTTGTCATCTAGCTCTTCTGCAAATGTGTAGTTGTTATATTGTTTCAAATATGGATGAGAGTCCTTGGTTGGTAGGCTACACAATCAAAGACGTTTGACACAATATACGAAATCAGTCAAATCCAACTTCAGCAATGCAGTTTAAGAGAAGTAGACCCGGTAGAATGAACGAGTGAATTCCAGTTTCATCCGGTTTGTAAGGACTGTTCACATCTAGCTCTGTATTCATCCGAGCACCAAATGCTTTGACGTCAGCTGTTGTTATTTGAAAATGTCGAATGACTGACTCACTCTTCCAACTGCAGCGTCTGTGACCAACGAAATGAGTAGACTTTATAATAAAGAATGGCAATATTTACAGTACTGTATTATGGTTGGCAAGTTTGAAACTGTTTATATAAATAGGTTGGTTCATGGATGAGATGAAAGCAAAGTGCACATTTTGATGTGCTCCCATAGTTACTTTCTTCCGAACCCCTTTTTTCCTTACCATAAATCAAAATGAATTTGGTTTGTAAGCTTATGTTTCACAGTGAAGTAACAAAGTGTAAGTAAAAGTACGTAGTCATTTCATAAAGGCTCGACAAAGTTGGACCTATTTCGTAGAATCACTAGGTCGGAGGTATTCGCATTGTGACGTTGCCGCATCACAACTAGACTATAAATTCAGTCAGCAAACCACCCCTTCTAAACACTGCGTTGATGCTGTTTGGTCGTTGTGGTTTTATTTGAATTTTCAGAATCGCGTATTTTGCTTATTTTATTTGAGTAGTGCGTAATGATAGGGTTAACTGTAGTAGTACAGGTTTAATAGCAGCAGTGTAGTGTGAAACTAGGTGAAGTTGACCAGATAATGTAGCTATGCTACTGTAGCTAACGTTAGCTGTTGAGTTGTCATTCGACGCCTAGATTTGTTACTATCTCTATCTATCGCTTTCTAGCGACGGATCGTACATGATTTTGTATTTGTTTAAAAACAAACAAGTTGACGTTAAGTCATAGCAACTCGCTAGCTAAGGACATTTTTTAATTCTGACGTGTCAGTTGGCAAAAGTCAAGATGGTGGCCACAAAAACGAGATTAACGTTAGGTGGCAGGGTCTTGTTTTTAGCAGCGGAGGTTACTTAATATACCTCAGAAGTATGCTTAGTTCAACTGAACTGGCATCGGCATTAATTCTAAGCTAAGTAACATAGCGAAAATGTTTGCCAAACAAAAGACGGGTCTTGTGGCGCACTTGTAGGCCCGATTCAAAATGGCGATTAGGGAGAAACGGATGTCCTGGGGATTCGGTGCAGTTGTCTGAAGATCAAGCTACAAATGTTATTTTCGAAGAACAGAAAATAATCAGGTTGTATAAGAAGCGTTATCGAAAGAATCAAGTTACAATTCAATAACCATATGGCATATGAACGACGTTCCCATTTATCTGAGACAGTATAGATAGTTCGATGTGTCTATTTGATATTTTTCCTAAAATGAACAATACTTACAAGAAAATAACCATATGAAGCCTTGTGAATACGAAGCTAAATATGCACGTTACTAGACGGTCTTGTGAAGAATTGTGACGTCATACGAATAGCCAGCTAAATATTTGAATAGTAGACGTTGGGCGGTGGTCTCAGGCAGTTAAGCTAACTTCAAGTGGTGTTGCAAGTTGATCACATATCGGGAAGAAATACATTTTATACCGAATAAGATTCAGCAATAGGAGTTAGTTGAATATCAGATGCATTTCAACGTTTTTGTTAAATTAAGCCTAAAATTACGAATATGTGGAGCTGCTGATAGTTGATTACATGTAAGGACAATCCTAGAAAGTTAATGTAGGAAGCAAGTTTCAAGACTTAATACCTTGTGAAAAGATATGATGCCTTTGAGAACAGCCAACAAATTGAAGAAAGGAAGTTGGGTGATGGGCCCACTTATCAGACGTGTTTTAGCAACTTCAAGACGTTTTTGTTTTTACTTGAAGAACAAGTTCTGATAGTTGTCTGCTTGTCAGAAAAAAATCTGAGAGAAAAAAGCTACTAAACTTGAGCGATATGAAACGTGAAGCCTTATTCATTTGAATAGCAGGCGAAGTATTGGGAGAGAATTTGGCCTGATGGTGCCTGTATCAGTCATGTGAGCTACTTCAAGAATTAACCACGTTGTTAAACCTAAAATGTCAAAGATGTGCTGCTGATTAAGTATCCAAGTGAAGTGGTCGCCTTAAGAGCACGTGCTGTAATTCATGGAATCGCAGGCTCAAATTTGACCTTGTGTTGTCAAGCCTCAGATGTTTTTTTTTTTTTTACTTTTTCAAAACACAATTGGCTCTAGTGAAGAAAAGAAGGCTTTTTTTCTGAGAATGGACTGAGTTTGAGTTGTGGGGGAAGGACTTAGCTAGTTAGCAGTGTGTAAGGAAGGACTATTTCAGGATCAGAGGGAGGAACCAGGCCACGGGCAAACTGGGAGGACCAGCGGGGAGCGAGGCAGGACCCAGGGGGATCGAGGGAGGAGCAGATGGGAGCCAGTCGTGGGAAGCAGCCGGGTGTTCATCAGAAGGAGGGAGCCAGATGGCAGGGTAGCGAGCCTTGCAGTGAGCCGAGCGCGGAGAAGTTCCGGGTCGACTGTTGCCCTAAGCCAGCCAGTGGGTCCCAGCAGCAATGAGGCAGACGTGTTAAAGAGCATACGTGTAAAAGGGTCAACTAGCTTCGCCAGTCACAGGAAAAGTGTTTGGTTTGTATGATGGGCAGTGGTAACATTTAATGAGGCCAAGAGTCTTAATTTAAAAATCACTTTAAATCTGTCAAGAACAGTTGCTCGCGAAGTTTTGTTTCTTCCTCTTTCAGGTAATGGTGTGGTAAAGCGTTTATTTTCCTGGTTTCCCTTTCCTGTGTGCTGAGTGTCTGCTGTGATGAGTCCCCCATGGCCTTGGTAGAGTGGGCTGATGAGAGGAGGACCGTCTTAAAAGGATTTCACCCTACATCTGCAGCACAGATGTAGTGCCCCCAGGGCGGAGGAGTTTCTCCTGTCATTGAGTTCAATAGGTCTACCCCCCCAAGATGCGGTCTACATGGGAGTGTGTTGAGTGGGAGGTCTTCTGTACGTCCGTACCGCAACGCCCCTTTGGTGCTGAGCAGCTACATCTGCTGGTTAAAGTGAGCAGTGAGTTTAAATGCATGATCTGATCACATGCGGAGTAACTATTCCCCCTAGCTAAATATTGATATCAAATTTACATTTGCCTTTTATATTGGTAACTAAGGGATTATCCCTGAATTTCTATTTAGTCTGGTGTTATTGGTCCAACTGTAGTGCCTTTGTGGATTGGGGGGGGGGGGGGACATTTTCCGAGTTCTTCTTTTCACAGGCTCGCCCCTTAAAGCAAAGCTGACCGTCCAAGGGAGTCCCTCGTTAGTACTACCCACCACATTAATCAAAAAGAGTTGGGGACATCGCGTAAATGATAGTTCTAGGATGGATCAAGTGACCCCTCCGGCGTTAAAGTGATGTAGGAAGGTATTTTCTGCTAGTTTTCTGTAGTTAGTTGATCACATTTGAATATGTACTACCATACTTATGTTAAGTGTTTTTCTTCCAATGCATTTGAACTGGGCAGCCATATTTGGGTTGTGTGGGGGGGGTGGGGTGTTAATCCAAATTTCTTCCTAGAATTCTTTCACACAGCTTCGTGTAAAGCAGCATTTAAAGATCCAAATGGCTAGCATTGAGGTTTGGGGAGCAAGGAATCAACCGGGTGGTCCACATCTTTCGGGTGTCCGTTTCGCATTGTGGTGTAGAGATTCCTCGGTGTCTACAAGGGTGTAGCAAGTGGCGGGCCACGTTTTGGGAAGTCGACTCGTATTCTCCCAGGGAGTGTGGTAATGGTCACCTTTAGATTGACACATTTCTATGTCATGGAGTATAAAGTTGCATTTGGGGTCTCTGGGGTCAGGGGACTGCTTAATTGTGACTTTTCCAGATTATTATGTGACCCAACCGTTCAATGAAAGAACAACTAGAGGTCCACGTCTACCCCCGTGTGTCTTAAGGAGAAACGGTGACGCAGAGGCCAGTGGTATTTTAATGTTTTTTTGTGTGGAAAGTTAATGATTTGGGATTTCCACATTTGGTTTTGATATTGTCATTGTATATTAGCAACTGTTAATACAATTTGATGCTGTAATTGTGGTGTCTTGGTTGGTTACTGTTTGGGTTTGTCTGTGTGGGTGGGAATGGTGGAAGGCTTGTTTTCCCTTCTGCATTTTTCAGTGTGCTGTGTCCTGCATTTTCAATACTCAAGACCAACAGGACCACCCCCTAACTCATTGTATGTAAACGTTTTCAATCGCTTCAAAATGCCTCGCAAGGTCTCAAGTAAGGTCACTTACAAATGTGTTCATTTCCCTTTTTAATATTTCATAACATTTGGCAACATAAATTGCACTTCCTTTGCAAATTAGGTAATGTTTTGTATTGATTCAACAGCTATCTGTAAAGGATTCATAATTGGTAATAAATGCATAGCTTATTGTGATTGAAGACATTTTGTTATGCATTTGTTCTTTGGGGGAATCTTGTCTTGGGGGGGCTTTTCTTGTGCTTTTTCAGGTGTCTTAGCTTGGTGCTTTTAAAGCACGGAAGTGACCTGGGCTTGATGGCAGCTCTTACATGGTGGAAAGTGAAGGTTTCAGAAGTTCAATCCAGCTCATATCTGTCTGAACATGGGTAAAGTCAAGATATGGGACATGGCTGTCTGAATGGGCCTTATTCTGGCCTCAGTTGCTTATTCTTGACTAGAGAAGCATCTACCTAGCAATGCAACTGCTCAGCACTACTTGTGGTATGTAGAAGTTGCACTGCTGTGCTTTCCCTATGGGTGCAAATCTCTTCTGTTCCAACAGGAAGATTTGGTGGAAACCCTTCATTTTATGTAAACTATAACGCATACTTTGGGTATGGGTAACATGTGTTCTGGTGAGGGTGGGTATAGGGGTGTTGGCTGTTTGCTTTTGATCTTGCAGAATTGCAAAAGCCCTACCGGAGAATGCCATCTACCAGTGACGTGACCACAGGAATCGCACCGTCCTTTGATCTCGTCTCAACACAGGCAGGACAGTTTGAGCACGTTTGTTACATTCAAGACCATTTCTAGCTTTACCTATTAGATCACCTCAGCTACCAGCTCTTGTGCAACTGTTCAAGGACACAGGCAGTCTTGTATCATAGTAGCTTTTCAACTGTGTAGCATTTGGTTTAATGATCTTGCAGCAGTCGCGCAACTGTGTGACAGCTTTCCCAAATGAAGGTAGCTGAGGAACACTGCGCAACTGTGCAGCTGTAATTTGGACTGAATGCAGCGCAAATGTGTTGCTTTTGGATTGGTATTTGTTGGGCTTGGGAAGGGGGATTATGCACTTTTTCTCTACAGAAGTCAGTGAGCCTGGCGCAAGCACGTATGATGTCTTCTAACCTGGAACATGTAGGAAGGATTTTACCTCTTTCACTCATTTAATAAGACCCCTGTCATATTTTTGTTTGATTCAATGGACATCTTCAACTGGATATCTGTTCATTTCCATTAATGACCATAGTAAGGCAATGCTTTTAGCTGCATATACCTCAACCCCTTTGGCCTAGAGCCTTAAAGCTTTGCATCTTTAACTAAGTTAAGAAACGTCATGTAGGTGTTGTGAGTGCTGTGGTGGGAGAATGTTTGTCGACACCTCTTCGTTTCAGATCATTCTCTCGTTTCACTGTCCACTACGATTGCGCCTCCTGCATCTATCAGCCGCCGGGAACTGTCCGCAAATGAGTGTGTCCCCTGATTGAAGTACCTACCATCTCTCCCTCTATTGACTTGAGCTTAAAGTCCTCCCCGCCTGACGTTCTTCAGTCTCTTCTCCCTCTGTGCTGTTTGTTCCTTTCCTTTCCCCCTTTTGGTTTCTCAGGTGACTATTTCTCAATCTGAAGTACAATGGTCTTGAATTGGCATCTGTGATCCGCCCTGTAATGGAACACTGAGAACCAAGTCACTTTCAGATGAAGAGCCACAAGCTTGTCTTGCTGCTAATTGAGCATCTCTTCAGTTTCTTGTTTACAAAGTTAAGTCATTTTGGTTCCCTTTTGACTTTGAACTCACCATGGCTGTGTAATTCAACCCTTTGTCTGCATGCACAATAGCTCTACATAACATAAAGATAAATACATAACCTAAATGTTCCATGTAGCTATTGCGTAAAATGGGCACATTCCAGTAGTCTGGGTGGACGCAGGGAGGGTTGGGGGGGGCAACACTTTTTTTTCTTTCTTCCTTTCAGATATCTCTTGAGTCAACTTCTGTTTCTACGGTGCACTGGGACAGCTCACAACTGCAGAGTCACAGGAAGTCGGTCGGTCTGTCTTGATTTGATCCAGTTCTAGCAGTTCTAGGAAGTTGTCAGTGTGGAAAAACTGTCTGGGTGCGGTTTGTACTGTTTCGGTGGGTCACAGCAAATGACCAAGGTTTTCAATTTCAGAGAATATCAGGTTTTGCGTTGAGGGGTGGGGGGGTGTGTGTAATTGTCTCTTTTCTTATTACAGCTTCAAATTTAAGCGCTTGATCCTCGCAAGTTTGACTAACTTCTGAATCCGGACGAGTGTTGGTAATCTAGTTTCATGTATCATGGCTGAAACTTAATAATAATGATAAGTAATGTTGTGGAATATTTATTGTGGCATTTAGTGTACCAATGGGAGGGGTGGGGGGGCGACTTATTTTCCTCTAGTTTCAGGCAGCAACGATGCTAAAGTCCTCTGGTTCGTGTAGAGCAGCAGGTAGTGAGGGTTTTTCTTTTCCTGGGAGAACAAACCATTTGGTTTTTGTTCCTCCAGGTTTTGCTTTTTGTCCTTCAACAAAAAAAAGCAAAAGACTCCGGTGGTGGCACTCCTGATATTCCTCAGGATGGGGTTCAATTCCCTGCGAAGTCTTTGCTTTTTCAACCTGCTGCTGAGTCAGGGAATAGTTAAACAGGGTAATCTAGGTACTTTAATAAGTTCTAGTGAGATTGCAATTTAAAGTATTGAATAAAGTCTGTTATAGATGAGTTAGCTGACAACGTCACAATGTGCATGCTTCAATGGGGCCGAAGTTGTGATTCTGGATGGCCAGGCGCTACTAACTGACAAACTGCCATGTCTGAATGTTAGTGGAATTCTAAATTCCTCTATTTCCCAATCAGAATTAATTACTCAATGCATTCTATGGGATTGTGAAACCCATATTATTATAGGAATGGACAGAGCCCCAGTCTTAAACAGCGTTTATTTCAAGAGAGTACTGCCACATACACGTTTTACCACAGGTTATAAACTGAAAATGACGTCAGCGTTTTCTAAATGTTCTATCTCTTTCATGACACCGGTAGAGAGGCCCTATAGTTCTCGAGCCTTCGCTCCACGCCTGAAGTCAAGGTCAGTCAGTATAAATCAGCATTCTAGACAGTCTGGAGATAGTCCGTCCCTGCCACCTGGAGATGGTACATTTATTTGTACAAGAAACAGACCGTCATTGTTACTAAACTCCTGACTACATTATATACAATTGGGAATGGGAGCAAGAGAGAATTCATATATGTACAGTACAATATAGCATTTGGACTAGTCAGTTCTGATTGGATTGTTTACATAATTAGTCATTTCAACCATAATTTCCTCCAACACTGAATCATAAGAGATTTGTTTCTTCTTGATACCACATCTGGTTTTGACTGATGTGATGTCAATGCTAATATGACAAATTTGCTTGCTTAACCCTGAAACAATGTATTTGAGACTAGTGCAAATGTAATTGTTTACAATTAACATTGGAGACTAAATATATCCGACGTCAACAATATAAGCCAACCTAGTCTGGTTTGTTACGTTGCTGAACAACCAACCTGTCTTGAGGTTGTTAATGGGGTCTGAAAATCCTGTCAGTCGTGGAATTTTAAAATGGATGTCTTCCAGTTTTGGGGAAGTTGTGGAAATTAAGTGATTTTAGGCTTTTGTTCAAAAAATCAACATATCGGCCAGGATCAGAATGCCACTTGAACGCGTCAGTATTTGCTGCATTACCTGCATGTGTGCAAGACGAGTGGGCCGTTGCTCAAGGAGAGGAAGACAGCTGGACCTTGCAGTAACAGATAGGCCTAGCCTGTAAAATGACTGTAGCCTATTCAGAAGATGTATTGTACCCTGTAGTTAACTGTTTAGCTATTATGTATTAGTGTTCGTGTCATGTCCAAAAAACTGTTCCATTGACACTCATAAGGCCATATGAAGTTAAATAACTTAATCGTTTAAACAATTTTTTTTGATGAATCAATGATTTACTTTGCCATTGTATTTGAGAATTGGTTCAATTGCGGTGATGTGAATAAAAATATAAACTCTGTAGATACTTCCAATTTATTTGGACATTTTGTGTATGGGACTACAACTCAATAGCCTGCAAAGTAAGCACTTCTACGGTAGCTAAGTTAACTGGAAAAGGTACGTTTCCAGACTTGGTGTTTGCTTCAGCTGCATATTTAAGGCCAAGGGGGGGGTGTAGTATATGGCCAAAATACCACAGCTAAGGGCTGTTAAGCACTATGTAATGCAACACCGTTAGCTGTGGTATATTGGCCATATACCACAAGCCCACCGTGCCTTATTGTTATTATAAACTGTAACAATGTAATTAGAGAAGTAGAAATAAATGTCATAACTGGCTGACAGCAGTTGTATTTTAAAATGTATACCAATCAGTGTTCAGGGCTCGAATCACTAAGTCCATAAATATTTATTTATAACCAGTTGATCTTTGAAATATATTTTTTCTAAATGCAACTTTTGTTTACAATCAAAGGTGGTCACATAGGGCTGTGGGTGTAATGATATTTTGTCAGCTGGTTAATGTTATGCAAAAGACTACCGGGCTGATTGTAATTGACCGTTAACATGTTTAGCATCTCCAGGCCTCCACACATGCGAGCCTTTGGAACATCTACATTTTATAAAAGTTGACTAAATCAATTTAATATGCACATCACAATAAATCCATAGATTTTATGCAGGTCTAAAACACATGAACAAATTGAGTTGGCCTACTGTATGTTCTGGCCATGCCACAGGCTGTACTTTTAACTAGGCGAGTCGGTTGTGAACAACTTATTTACATTGGGTGGGCTTTTTCATTTAACAGACAATATATTCTGTCCTGTACTATTTTAATGACAAAATATACATGCAACAATTTAAAAGATTTTACTTAGTAACAAAATCAGTTAATTAGGCCCTATTCTATGGATTTCACATGACTGAGAATACAGATATGCATCTGTTAGTCACAGATACCTTAATGGTAGGGGTGTGGATCAGAGAATCAGGTTTGTTGTGACCTTCATTTGCCTCATGCACAGGTCCTTTGCATCAAGTTGATCAGGCTGATTGTGGAATGTCTCTTCAATGGCAGTGCGAAGTTGCTAGATATTAGCGGGAACTGGAACACGCTGTCGTACACGTCAATCCAGAGAATCCCAAACATGCTTAATGAGTGACATGTCTGAGGTTGCAGGCCATGAAGAACTTTGACATTTTTAGCTTCCAGGATTTGTGACACGGGCCTGTGCATTATCATGTGATGGCGGTGGATGAGGGGCATGACAATGGGCCTCATCATGGTATCATTGTGCATTCATCTTAACATTGCTAAAATGCAATTGTCTGTAGCTTATGCCTGCCCATACCATAACCCCACTGCCACCATGGGGCACTTTGTTCACAACGTTGACATCAGCAAACCGCTCGCCCAAATGACACCATACACACTTTCGTTTCACCTTTATTTGACCAGGTAGGCTAGTTGAACAAGTTCTCATTTGCAACTGCAAACTTGCAAAGATAAAGCAAAGAAGTTTGACAACAGTTACACATGGAATAAACATTCAGTCAATAATACAGAAGAAAAAGTCTATACAGCATGTGCAAATGGGGTAAGATAAGGGAGGTAAAGGCAATAAATAGGCCATGGTGAAGTAATTACAATATAGCAATTAAACACTGGAATGGTAGATGTGCAAGGAGTAAGATAAATACAGTATGGGGATGAGGTTGTTGGATGGGCTATGTACAGGTGCAGTGATCTGTGAGCTGCTCTGACAGCTGGTGCTTAAAGCTAGTGAGGGAGATATGAGTCTCCAGCTTCAGTGATTTAAATATTGCTTTTTGTGTGTAGGCAGTTGTTTCCAGTCATTGGCAGCAGAGAACTGGAAGGAAGGCGGCCAAAGGAAGAATTGGCTTTGGGGGTGACCAGTGAGAGATACCTGCTGCAGTGCGTGCTACGGTTGGGTGCTGCTATGGTGTCCAGTGAGCTATGGCGGGGCTTTACCTAGCAGAGACTTGTAGATGACCTGGAGCCAGTGGGTTTCGCGGCGAGGGCCAGCCAACGAGAGCGTACAGGTCGCAGTGGTGGGTAGTATATGGAGCTTTGGTGACAAAATGGATGTTCACTGATAGACTGCATCCAATTTGTTGAGTAGAGTGTTGGAGGCTATTTTGTAAATGACATTGCCGAAGTCGAGGATAAGTAAGATGGTCAGTTTTACGAAGGTATGTTTGGCAGCATGAGTGAAAGATGCTTTGTGGCAAAATAGGAAGCCGATTCAAGATTTAACTTTGGATTGGAGATGCTTAATGTGAGTCTGGAAGGGGAGTTTACAGTCTAACCAGACACCTAGGTATTTGTAGTTGTCCACATATTCTAAGTCAGAACTGTCCAGAGTAGTGATGCTGGGCGGGCAGGTGTGGGCAGCGATCGGTTGAAGAGCATGCATTTAGTTTTACTTGCATTGAAGAGCAGTTGGAGGCCACGGAAGGAGAGTTGTATGGCATTGAAGCTCGCCTGGAAGTTAAGTGTCCAAAGAAGGGTCAGGTGTACAGTATACAGAATGGTGTCATTTGCGTAGAGGTGGATCGGAGAATCACCAGCAGCAAGAGCGACATCATTGATGTATACAGTGAAGAGAGTCGACCCGAGACACATTGTCTGCAATTGAGGCCGGTTGGACATACTGCCAAATTCTCTAAAATAACTTTGAAGGTGGTTTATGGTAGAGAAATTAACTTTCAATTTCCTGACAACTGCTCTGGTGGACATTCCTGGCAACGGCTCTGGTGGACATATCTGCATTTCAGCATGCCAATTGCAAGCTCCCTCAACTTGAGACATTTGTGACATTGTGTTGTGAAAACTGCACATTTTAGTGGCCTTTTATTGTCCCCAGCTCAAGGTGTACCTGTAAGGATCATGCATTTTAGTCATATTGATATGCCACCTGTCAGGCAGCTTTGTGTGTATTGAAAGTTTATGGGCTCTTATATTTCATGTTGCATTTTATATTTTTGTTCAGTGTGTTATCTTATTTTAAAGAAGAATATTATTGAATTTAGTAGAATTAAATGGAAAGGATATTATTTCCCCCATTCCTGAGGTGAGTGCTTATATGAAGTTTGAAAGTGACCATTTGAAACAGGTCCTATTAGGCTACACTGGAGTTTTTCTTGCCACTTTAGTTGCGTGATAAACCTTAATGTCTTAAATTAAAACATATGAGCTGCATTGATTTGAAAGTGGCAATTAAAACTTGCACTCTGTTCCTTTGCGTCAGGCTGCACATGTTGTTCTCAAGTGATCGTATTTTCACACGTCAAACTATTCTAAATGAAATATGGTCTTTACTAATAAGTACAATTAGTTTTAATTTAGTAGCCAATTATCAAATGGGTAGGAATGGGGGGGAAAAGACGTGTCATCCGTAACCTATGCACTCGAATAGTGACTGGGGGCTGCTTTCCCACCTGTTTCAAACCAAAGTTTATTTGTCATATACACACGTTATTGCGGGTGTAGTGAAATGCTTGTTTCTAGTGCCAACAGTGCAGTAGTATCAAACAATACACACAACCTGAAAGAATGGAATTAATGAATATAATTATTAGGACGCGCAATGTTGGAGTGACTGACTAGAATACAGTGTGTGTATATATACATGTGAAATTAATAAACCAAAAAATGTAAGCATTAATGAAGTGACTAGTGTTCCCTTGTTAAAGTGGTGTGTGATATAAAGTCTATGTATATGGGGCAACAGCCTCTAATGGACAGGGTTACTTAACCGGGTGGAAGCTGCTAAGTGATGGCTATTTAAGTCTGATGGCCTTGTTTGGTTTTTCAATTATGCCAGTAGGCTACTCTGGTTATTTCACTCACTCTGTTTGAGGAGAATGCAGCCTCTCGCTGCGCAACGAGTGATATTCTGCTCAAATTCTGTATGCCATGGTCTCTCCAACACTGTTCCAGCATGAAACCAAGTGAAGTCTGTTTGGGAACATCAACATTGATGTTTTCACCATGAAACATGTAATTAAACTGACAGCCCTTCTGTTTGTGCTTGAGAAGGGAATGGGGGTAGGAGATGGAAACTCATTGGTGAGATATTCTGTAGCTAATGGTAATGTCAGCCTATTAATTATGAAAATATAAAAAATTCCCTATTGCTAGGCTAATCAAATACAAACTCCCTATAATTGTAGGATAACTAAGCGCCGCTGCACAACCAATGAACCAACGGCTAGGCCTATACTTTCTCTCCCAGACTACTGGGTAGGGTGTTTGGTGCGTCCATCCAGTATCGATGATAATACAGTCCACACTCAAAGATGATTCATGTTTTTCTGACGTGCAAAATGTGTTAGGCGATGTATTTTATAATGGCAGAATATTTGTATTTTTTCAAGCGTGGGCTCATATACACACACGCACAGTGGCTTGCAAAAGTATTCATCCCCCTTGGCGTTTTTACTATTTGTTGCGTTACAACCTGTAATTTAAATAGATTTTTATTTGGATTTCATGTAATGGACATACACAAAATAGTCCAAATTGGTGAAGTGAAATGGAAAAAGTTACTTGTTTCAAGTTATAAAACAGAAAAGTGGTCCGTGCATATGTATTCACCCCTATGCTAAGAAGACCCTAAATAAGATCTGGTGCAACTAATTACCTTCAAAATCACATAATTAGTTCGATTCCATACAGGTGGACTTTTTTTGAATGTCACTTGACCTGTCACATGTTCTCAGTGTGTAAATAAATATATTACATTACACCTGTTCTAAAAGGCACGAGAGTCTGCAACAACACTAGGCAAGGGACACCATGAAGACTAAGGAGCTCTCCTAACAGGTCAGGGACAAAGTTGTGGAGAAGTACAAATCAGAGTTGTTCTAAAAAATATATACAGTGGGGCAAAAAAGTATTTAGTCAGCCACCAATTGTGCAAGTTCTTCCACTTAAAAGGATGAGAGGCCTGTAATTTTCATCATAGGTACACTTCAACTATGACAGACAAAATGAGGGGAAAAAATCCAGAAAATCACATTGTATGATTTTTTTAATGCATTTATTTGCAAATTATGGTGGAAAATAAGTATTTTTCATTGGCAGGGACTGGGAAACTGGTCAGAATTGAAGGAATGGTGGATGGTGCTAAATACAGGGAAATTCTTGAGGGAAACCTCTTCCAGTGATTTGAGACTGGGACGGAGGTTCACCTTCAAGTAAGAAAATGACCCTAAGCATACTGCTAAAGCAACACTTGAGTGGTTTAAGGGGAAGCATTTAAATATCTTGGAATGGCCTAGTCAAAGCCCAGACCTCAATCCAATTGAGAGTCTGTGGTATGATTTAATGATTGCTGTACACCAGTGGAACCCATCCAACTTGATGGAGCCGGAGCTGTTTTGCCTTGAAGAATGGGCAAAAATCCCAGTGGCTAGATGTGCCAAGCTTATGGAGACATACCCCAAGAGACTTTCAGCTGTAATTTCTGCAGAAGGTGGCTCTACACAAAGTATTGCCTTTGGGGGGGGGGTGAGTAGTTATGCACACTCAAGTTTTCTGTTTTTTTTTGTCTTATTTCTTTGCATCTTCAAGTGGTAGGCATGGTGTGTAAATCAAATGATACAAACCCCCCCCCCCCCCCCCCCCCCCAAATCCATTTTAATTCCAGGTTGTAAGGCAACAAAATAGGAAACATGCCAAGGGGGGTGAATACTTTCGCAAGCCACTATAGGCCTGTGCATATGCATAAGATCTAATATGCGTATGGGTGTTTTGAATTAATAACCTTAGAAAACGCTGTCCATTTCGTTGTTAGGCTTTGAACAGTGTTTTCTATCCAACAGCCGCAATGACAATGTTCTCCACTTGTTTTCAACCTGTTGAACTTTCTTCAAATTGATCAATCGCAGTGAGGTGAGTTTTAAAAGTAAAAGTGTTTGTGATCTTCAATTGCCTTGATGTTATTGGTTAGAAGGCCAATAGAGCACTAAGTAGCAGGCCATTAGCGAGTTGGATACTACCAACGCATGTCCTGAGTGCATAAGGAGATTACAGTGACTCAGTGGTCACGTTGAATTTTACTATGGTCATGACTGCGGGTGTGGCAGTAGGACGGTCACCGCAACAGCCCTATGGTCAACCATCCTCCAGGAGAGCTAATGGTTGTGCAAGCTTTTATACCAGTCCCTCTAACAAACCATATAAGTGAAGTTAGCTGCTCAACCGGACCTTGATAAACTGTCTCTCTTTGAGCAGGGCTTGATCAGAAGGGCTTGCACACCCAGTAGATCTCCAGACTGAGGGTTGATCGTGTGTTTGAATACAGTTGTCTAACAGGTATTCTACTTTGTGGGTGGTTAAGTACCTTGCATAATGGCAGGAGATGGTACATGGGATCAGAGAGCAGCCTCACTGTCAATTCAACATTACTCTTACTTTTTTTGTACGTACATAGCGAAGTACAATGTGGGTAAAAGTCATGAAATTCCATCTGTCAAAATGTGTAGGAAGCCTGTTTAGTATGAACCCTGTTTAGAATGCACCCCTCATGACAAAGAGTTCATATCAATCTGCTTTATTAAACCTTTGTGTTCCAATATGCAGAGATCAATGTTTTGACATTTTACATATCTTCAATAAATTGTCCAACTCTCTGTTTCCATGTATACAATTGCTCAATTACACAACCAACTATGCCTGAATGTCAGGAGAAACTGCAATTTTCGACTGGATTTTTTTGGGGGGGGATTAGTCTTGGTTGGGTGTGAGTATCATGACTTGCAGTTCGAGACATGAGAGAACTGTTGGAAATGGTGTTACTGTATGAACAAAATCAATTAACAGTAAAAAAATAAATGTCATACTATCATTACAATTCAAACTTGTGTTCAATCTTGACCTTTCAACTTCTCTGGCTTTATTTGGGTTACACATGTCTCGATGTGCTTTTTTTAAATTAAAGAAATAAGCCAGTTGCCAGATTGTTTTTCTGAATCATGAAATGTTTATTTTAGTAGTGAGTACAGTAAGCCTATATGACCAAGGAATTCAGGGGGAGAGATGTCCCCATAAGGCCTGTTATTGATCTGCACAGTACCAGAGGCAATGGTGCATGTCAGGAGTACAACCGCACAGAACAGTCTCACATACTGCTTCTCTAATTCATTACTAAATATACAAACAGGTCCCGTGTGGCTCAATTGGTCGAGTTTAGCACTTTCAACGCCAGGTTTGTGGGTTCAATTTCCACCGGGGACCAGTACGAAATGAAGTGTGCACTTTAAAAAAAATAAAAAAAATATTTAACCAGGTAGGCAAGTTGAGAACAAGTTCTCATTTACAACTGGGACCTGGCCAAGATAAAGCAAAGCAGTGCGACACAAACAATAAAGAGTTACACATGGAATAAACAAATGTACAGTCAATAACATAATAGAAAACAATCTATATACAGTGTGTGCAGATGAGGTAAGATTAGGGAGGTAAGGCAATAAATAGGCCATCGTGGAGAAGTAATTACAATTTAGCAATTAAACACTGGAGTGATAGATGTGCAGAAGATGAATGTGCAAGTAGAGATACTGGGGTGCAAAGGAACAACAACAAAAAATAAGGGAATGAGGTAGTTGGATGGGCCATTTACAGATGAGCTATGTGCAGGTGCAGTGATCTGTGAGCGGCTCTGACAGCTGATGCTTAACGTTAGTGAGGGAGATGTGAGTCTCCAGCTTCAGTGATTTTTGCAATTCGTTCCAGTCATTGGCAGCAGAGAACTGTAAGGAAAGGCGGCCAAAGGAGGAATAGGCTTTGGCGGTGACCAGTGAAATAAACCTTCTGGAGCGCGTGCTACGGGTGGGTGCTGCTATAGTGACCAGTGAGCTGAGATAAGGCGGGGCTTTACCTAGCAAAGACTTGTAGATGACCTACAGCCAGTGGGTTTGGTGACGAATATGAAGTGAGCATACAGGTCGCAGTGTTGTGTAGTATATGGGGCTTTGGTGACAAAACGGATGGCACTGTGATGCATTCACTCTGGATAAGAGCGTCTTGTTAATTTACTAAAATGCCAATTGTAAACCGACAGGGCAATAGGTTCCATGACCATGTAGAAGAGGCAGAGGATTTATTTACTGGCGTTGTGCCGAAAAGCTCCCCCCTGCCAGAATCCCCCCCTGCCAGAATCCCCCCCTTAGAGTTCTTCATTGCTTTGCTCGTTGAGATTTCTGATCACGTTTGGCTGCGTTTCATTTTATTTTTTATGTCGGTTTGATAACAGCGGGGAGGCACTAATGTCTGCAGTTTTCGCATTGGCTGTTTGTTTCAAGTATATTAGTCTATAAATAAATCTCTAAGCCAAAATTCGTCACCTCTCCCATGTCTTTTTCGATTAGTAGTTCTGAAATGTTTATTGCTTGCCTACATTTTACTCCCTCCTCTATGTTTAATATAACACACATACATTAATTATTAATTTTGGTTGCCTATCCTGACATGAAGTTTGTTCTATAGAAAGTATTTGACTCTGATGTGTGCCACAGAAAGTATTTGACAAAATTAAGGCCTGCCGAAATCCCCCCTTCCCCCTTCTATCTTGGGATTGCAAGGCCTGGCACACTTCAGAATCATTTTGGCAGCTCATGTTGACCAGTAGTGTGTGCCACAGAAAGCAAAATTAGGGTATAAAGAAACATAATTTATTTTAGAAACATTTTGTAATGTTTAAGAAAATAATGATAATACATAAATATTATCACACAATAACAAAAAACATCACAGAAAGTTAAGTTTGTTAAAACTTCTTATGGCTGGGGGGCAGTATTGAGTAGCTTGGATGAATAAGGTGCCCAGAGTAAACTGCCTGCTACTCAGGCCCAGAAGCTAAGATATGCATATTATTAGTAGATTTGGATAGAAAACACTCTGAAGTTTGTAAAACTGTTTGAATGATGTATGTGAGTATAACAGGACTCATATGGCAGGCAAAAACCTGAGAAAAAAATCCAACCAGGAAGTGGGAAATCTGAGGTTTGTAGTTTTTCAACTCTTTGCCTATCCAAGATACAGTGTAAATTTGGTCCGATTGCACTTCCTAGGGCTTCCACTAGATGTCAACAGTCTAGAACCTTGTTGGAGGCTTCTACTGTGAAGGAGGAGAGAATGAGAGCTGTTTCAACCAGAGGTCTGGTAGAAGGCCATGAGCTCAGTCAGGCGTGTGCCCGTGAGAGGTAGCTGCGTTCCATTGCATTTCTAAAGACAAAGGAATTCTCCGGTTGAAACATTATTGAAGATTTATGTTAAAAACATCCTAAAGATTGATTCTATACATCGTTTGACATGTTTCTACGAACTGTAACGGAACTTTTTGACTTTTCGTCTGGCCTGCGCGTCGTGAATATTGATTTGTGAACTAAACGCGCAAACAAAAAAGAGGTATTTGGACATAAATTATGGACTTTATCGAACAAAACAAACATTTATTGTGGAACTGGGATTCCTGGGAGTGCATTCTGATGAAGATCATCAAAGGTAAGTAAATCTTTATAATGCTATTTCTGACTTCTGTTGACTCCACAACATGGCAGGTATCTGTATGGCTTGTTTTTGTGTCTGAGCGCCGTACTCAGATTATTGCATGGTGTGCTTTTTCAGTAAAGTTTTTTTTAAATCTGACACAGTGGTTGCATTAAGGAGAAGTTTATCTAAAGTTCCATGCATAACACTTGTATCTTTTATCAATGTTTATGATGAGTATTTCTGTAAATGAATGTGGCTCTCTGCAAAATCACTGGATGTTTTGTAAGCAAAACATTACTGAACATATCGCGCCAATGTAAACTGAGATTTTTGGATATAAATATGAACTGTATCAAACAAAACATACATGAAGTCCTTTGAGTGTCATCTGATGAAGATCATCAAAGGTTAGTGATTAATTCTCTCTCTATTTCTGCTTTTTGTGACTCCTCTCTTTGGCTGGAAAAATGGCTGTGTTTTTCTGTGACTAGGCACTGACCTAACATAATTGTTCGGTGTGCTTTCGTCGTAAAGCCTTTTTGAAATCGGACACTGTGGTGGGATTAACAACAAGTTTGTCTATAAAATGGTGTAAAATACTTGTATGTTTGAGAAATGTTAATTATGAAATTTCTGTTGTTTGAATTTGGCGCCCTGCACTTTCACTGGCTGTTGTCATATCGATCCCGTTAGCGGGATCTCAGCCGTAAGAAGTTTTAACAAACACTAAATAAGAAATACACATTTCGATCTTTGCATAATAAGATATAAAATTACCATAAATAACAAACAAATATTGGAAAGATGCAACAGCTTGTCTGAACATTTAGTCCACTTTTTATGGGAAGTTTTCCAGGTGATACTGTCACCTGGAACTCAAGCCTAACCTAGTCCTGACAGGCAGCGCAGACATACAGTGCCTTGCGAAAGTATTCGGCCCCCTTGAACTTTGCGACCTTTTGCCACATTTCAGGCTTCAAACATAAAGATATAAAACTGTATTTTTTTGTGAAGAATCAACAACAAGTGGGACACACAGGACAACAATCAGTCGTATATTGCACAAATCTGGCCTTTACGGAAGAGTGGCAAGAAGAAAGCCATTTCTTAAAGATATCCATAAAAGTGTCGTTTAAAGTTTGCCATAAGCCACCTGGGAGACACACCAAACATGTGGAAGAAGGTGCTCTGGTCAGATGAAACCAAAATTGAACTTTTTGGCAACAATGCAAAACGTTATGTTTGGCGTAAAAGCAACACAGCTGAACACACCATCCCCACTGTCAAACATGGTGGTGGCAGCATCATGGTTTGGGCCTGCTTTTCTTCAGCAGGGACAGGGAAGATGGTTAAAATTGATGGGAAGATGGATGGAGCCAAATACAGGACCATTCTGGAAGAAAACCTGATGGAGTCTGCAAAAGACCTGAGACTGGGACGGAGATTTGTCTTCCAACAAGACAATGATCCAAAACATAAAGCAAAATCTACAATGGAATGGTTCAAAAATAAACATATCCAGGTGTTAGAATGGCCAAGTCAAAGTCCAGACCTGAATCCAATCGAGAATCTGTGGAAAGAACTGAAAACTGCTGTTCACAAATGCTCTCCATCCAACCTCACTGAGCTCGAGCTGTTTTGCAAGGAGGAATGGGAAAAAATGTCAGTCTCTCGATGTGCCAAACTGATAGACATACCCCAAGCGACTTACAGCTGTAATCGCAGCAAAAGGTGGCGCTATAAAGTATTAACTTAAGGGGGCTGAATAATTTTGCACGCCCAATTTTTCAGTTTTTGATTTGTTAAAAAAGTTTGAAATATCCAATAAATGTCGTTCCACTTCATGATTGTGTCCCACTTGTTGTTGATTCTTCACAAAAAAATACAGTTTTATATCTTTATGTTTGAAGCCTGAAATGTGGCAAAAGGTCGCAAAGTTCAAGGGGGCCGAATACTTTCGCAAGGCACTGTAATCATCCAATGGTGGGATGGTTTTCATACAGGACTGGTGGAACCAACGTGGGCAGCGGTTACAACCAATCTGAAATCTATGATGAAAAAGGTTATTATATTTAAAACAAATACATTTTCTTGAATTACAATTATTTAATTATCAGACAAAGCAGATGATACTACCTAAATAAATATTAATGCTTTTACCAATTCGTACTCCTAAAAATGTGCCTTTAGAAGTGAATTAGTCAATTAGTGTCTTCCTCTTTATTGTCCACCTCCCCACAGAAGTGGCACAGTTGGCTCAGGTCATCTAGCAAAACATAATGTCAAGTAGTCTATACATCTCTACATGTGTTTTTCTGAGCAAACAGGGAACAAAGGAATAGTATAGGTTTCTTGCAACATAATTATTTAAATACATGTGTTAAGCAGCCATCTAGTCAGAAGTTGGATTAGAGATAACCTTGAAAGATCCATATAAATATATATATTTTTTTTTTATCTACAATTATATTAAATTAGAAATTGAACATACCAGTGTTTTGGAGGAGAGTGACTGCTATTTCTTCTCTCACGATGTCAACATCTTTGTCCGTATTTGAAAAGATAATCGACTCCTTCAGGACACATTCAGCAAACTGGGGAAAATAATTTGATGGGCATTTCAGTTTTTCCCAACAAAATTATGTTACACTTAAGATTCTAATTCTCAAGTATACAACGACACAGCTATAATATAATTTGACAGTTCTGTTTTGCCTGTATTCTTTCAGTAGGTTAATTGTACATTACTTATGCTCTCATACTTACTTTCAAGGCAAAGACCCCACAAGAAGTAACATCTTGTTGGCATGGGTGAGGAAGGGTACCACATGCCCACCTGGAGGTATTACACCCCTTCTCTCTCAGGAATGAACATATATGTTAGTAAAAGTAGAGCATTTTTTAAACACTTTATTGATTACAATATAGAGATTAATAACAGAGGGGAATCTGAGAATGCAGGGGTTCCAGCAGGGTGTGAGTTGAAGTAGTCAAATCTGGAGCTGACAAGGGCTGGAATGTAAATGATGTGATCATCTCGGATTATCTAACATCTGTGAATGGGCTGGCCTTCCCTCGGGATGAAGAGCAACTCCGTTCCAGATGGAAATGTCAGAAAGAGATAATATGTAAGTTGAGTGTCCTATGAATATGTACTGTACATATATATATATATATATATATAGGAATACATTTTTTTTTTTTTTATTTACATTTATATTATTATCATTATTGTGGTCAAGGGGTGGGGGGAGGCTGATGGGGATGGTGTCCCATTGAGGGCGAAGGGACCCATAGTGGAGGTGACACATTCAGTCATATTATGATACATTCCCCCCCCTCCCCCCTATTATTATAACAGTTCACTGTGATTATAGATATGCATTCATGTTTACTTATATATTTGAACTTTATTTTCTTCACATAGAGTACACGTTTAATTTATTATCCTTATTATTGTAACGAAACAGGCTGGGAGCAGGCCTCGAACCCTCGACCTTCTAGCCCGAAGTCCAGCGCGCTATCGACTGTGCCCCAAAATCATGCTCAAGCGTCAGTCGATATCCGCGCTTATAAACCCAGTGTCATTACATTATTATTTTATCATTACTACTGTGCTTCCAAGCGCATTCTTCACCATTTTCGACACCTCAAATGGGTTTCCCACATTTTATTTTTTGATATTTTTTAAGTAACCTTTATTTAACTAGGCAAGTCAGTTAAGAACAAATTATTATTTAGAATAACGGCCTACCCCGAATGACGCTGGGACCTTTGTGCATCGCCCAGTGGGCCTTAAAAGAGGATAATCAAAGGGACAATCTCAGGGGTGAAGACGGATGTTCAGGTTGAATAGCTGAAGAGAATTCCTGGTGTGATTGGTGACTGGCATATGACCCGCTGGTCGAATGGAGAAAATAAGAAAGTCTGGCGGTCCTGTTGTTTTATGATAAAGAGCAAATACCTACACATGTGAAGCTTGTTTATGTAACATGTGTAAGAATTGTGTGTGTAGACGAACAGAGTATACTGGAGACAGGTGTGTAGAAGGACGACGGGGTCGCAATTGTAGTGGGGATCATGATCCTGAGTTCCTGGAGTGCCCTGTAAGGGTAAATTGAGGTGACAAAAGTTGGAGCGGTCAATCGAATCCCTTATGCGGGGGCGATTAAAATAATTTGTTAAACAAGTAATGTTAGTGAAGAGATGGTAGTGGATACACCACAGCCTGTGGTAAATGTTAGCTGCCAAACAAAAGATACCCTGTGTGTTAAAAATTTGGATTTTGTTGAGGTCATTTCCACAGTTAGAAACTGTACAGCACAAGTCTCAAAGAAGGAATTATTGTAGCTGCAGTTGAAAGGTTTCGGGGACTGAAGGATTTACATCGAAATACTTGCAAGGGGGTACTGACGCCGGAAGACACGCCATCCCAGGTTTCCCTTGAGACTGTAGGGATCCGATCTGTTTATTTTTAACCGACATTTTTATTTATAATATCCAAAATAATAGTAGTTTTTGGGGGTAATAGCCTAGTAGGTGGTGGGATGCACATTAAATTGTGTGATCGCCAAAATACCATAGAAGAAGAAGTCAACATTTGAATCACCCACTGCCTACACTCGCCAGTCTAGCATCTGCTCCCCCCCCCCAAGTGGTGGAATCGACTACAGGGAAGGATCTGATCTATCCGGAGTAGCTAGCTTGCTAGCAGGCTGCGGCTCGCCATAGCTACGTAGTTGTTTGCTTGATGTAGGAACGATGTGGTCCTTTTTCGCTCGGGATCCAGTCAAAGACTTTAATTATGACATTTTACCGGACACGCAAGACAAGTCCGGAATATGGACACTGCATCGAGGCAAGCGAAAGGTAAATACAATAGTGGGGGCAGAAATATATTTGATAGATGTCTTGTTAGCTAGCTGATACAAGGCAAGGCCTCGCTAGCTAGCTATGACTGAGTTCAAGGCAGGACACCATTCTTATTTATGGGATGAAATTGAATGTTAAATTGCCATACATGATTATCACGATGTATGTCGTCTATATAGATGGCGTTGTCCTGATATTTATCGCCTAACGTTAGTTAAAACAACACGGTTAGCGAACGTAACTTGTAAGACTAGCATAGTTAATGTTAGCTATGTTTTGTTTATGCAGGGACACGTAATATCGCCACGTCAATCTCTGCTACAGTTATTAGCTAGCTAACGTTAGCTATCTAGCCACTGGTGTCACCTATAACGAGCTAGAAACGTCAGCTAGTTAACGTTACATGCTCATGCAAAATGTATTTCGACAAACTTTCATGACAAATAATGATGTCGTTAGCACACTGTCATTCTTGCTTTGCCTGGTAGCTAGTTAGCTAACTACTAACGTTATCGGCTAATTTGTCAAAGGTTCCGCTTAGCATTGTTTGTTCCTTTTACTTATTGTTCAATGCCATGCTGATGCAATGGTGGAACCTTTGGCGTGTACTTGTGTAGGTGTCGTGCTGTGTTTAACCTTTAAATAGGTAGCTAGTTGACTGAGACAAATTGTATGGTGACATGACAACAACCCTTATTGCAAGGTTCAGGATCGAACAACACCACTCCTGTGATTGAGGTCTGGCCTCACCAGGGAGACTGTAACTTAATCTCCCCTAAGTCACAATAACATCACCGCTAAACCTCAATAACATCTCTTCTCATACTAATGATGGATCATGACATTGTCACATTTTGACATCTCCTTAGACGGGTGGGGAACCACTATCGGTGTTTGTGTACGAGGTATCAACAGGGACAGAGGAACAGACCCAGCTAGCCAAGGCAGCGTTCAAACGTATGAAGACCCTCCGACATCCCAACATCCTGGCCTATGTAGATGGATTGGAGGTGTGTGTCTGTGTGTATTTCCTACCAAATGCAAATAACATCACAATTTAGTTGATATTTAAAACAATCATTCTGTCACCATTTTCTCAGTCTTCTGTATTTGTTTTTCTTGTAATTGTTTTTCATGCAGAGTGTGGTGAGTATCAAGGACTGAATCAGTTAGTTCCCATGTCTCTTCTAGAGAGAAACAGTAGCTAGTGTGCTAGTCGTTAGTGTACTAACTGTATAATAGAACCATACTTAAGACTAATGCACATTTTAACAATGTCATTGTGAATGCATTAATGTTGTCTCTTTCTGGTGCGTTGCAGACAGAGAAGAGCCTGTACCTGGTCACAGAGCAGGTCACCCCCCTGGCAGCCCACCTGAAGGCCCAGTCAGAGAGGGGGGGCTCTGGAGAGCTGGAGGTGTCCTGGGGCCTGCATCAGACTGTGGTCAGTAGACTGGAGGGGAAATGAGTGCTCTGATTTCCTGATGTTTCTTTATGTTGAGTGCTGCTTGTCCTTTATCAATCCTCTTCCACCTCTACTCCATTATCCTCCTCCTTCCTCTCTATCAATCTCTTACTCAATGGCAATATGACTCCATCTTGTCTTAGAAGGCACTTATATATTAATCACACAGTACTGAATGTTCTCTAAACACCAGCCCGAAAGGCTCGTAGGAAGTCACATCAGCTGCTACAGAGTTAAACAGGTTCACAGATACATTATAAGTGTGTCCCCGGCCCAGAATGGCGTCAAACTTTAACCATACCATTCAACAGGTCAAAGGTAGAGCATCAGTACTCAGTTACAACAGATGATTCTAGACTAACTTTCCTCAAAGGAATGCATCTCTCTGAGTCTTCCCACACTTAAAATTGTTTATTACATAGCAATCTATACCAAATCAAATTCAGGCAAATAATTAGTCCATTGTTATGGGGAATTATTTGATTATCTCTCACACACTCTATTTCCCCCCTGTAGAAAGCCCTTAGTTTCCTGGTGAATGACTGCCACCTCCTCCACAACAACCTGGGTATCTGGGCTGTGTTTGTGGACCGAGCCGGAGAATGGAAGCTTGGCGGTCTGGACCACATGACCCCAGAGAACGGGGACGCCTCCACATCACTACCCTCCGCCAAAGCTGTTCACCCTGAAATGGATAAATACGACGCCCCTGAATCACCAAACAGTGGAGAGAAATGGTGAGGCGGACAGAGAATAATTTAAGAATGAAAGACTGATTTCATGAAAATTTGTCTTCCTGGGATCTCCCATACAAAGGTTTTAGTTCAATGCTTAATGTAGTCTGAAGATACTTCATATTTGTATTGTCTGAGTCTATCTCTCTGTCCTCAAGGGCTGGGGATGTGTGGCGGCTGGGCTGTCTGATCTGGGAAGTGTTCAATGGTCCACTTCCCCGAGCCTCCTCCCTACGCTCCCTCGGAAAGGTACCCTCCTCTCCCACCCTTTACCTTCTAACATTTTACCAGAGCATCACACATTAAGAAAATCCTAAAATGATTCTAATGTCCTCCTGTCAAAAAAAAATCAAAGATCATGAATTAATTGGAAGTGATGTGAAACGTATTATGGTTTGTTGTCCCTCAGATCCCTAAAGCATTGGTGCCACACTACTGTGAGCTGGTGGGGGCCAATGCCAGGGCCCGGCCTAACCCAGCCCGCTTCCTGCAAAACTGCAGAGCTCCCGGAGGATTCCTTAGCAACAGCTTCGTTGAGAGCAACCTTTTCCTAGAGGAGATCCAGGTGTGATTCCGGACCCCTGTCCTGATATAGAAAAAGCTTGACACATTAGAGGTGACACAGCTCTCATTGAAATGTGTTGACTTACCAATAAAACATTTTATTCAGTGAAATCTATCTTATCTATTCAATCTGATCCAGATCAAAGACCCAGCAGAGAAGCAGCAGTTCTTTCAGGACCTGAGTGAGAACCTGGACTCATTCCCAGAGGACTTCTGTAAGCACAAGGTGCTGCCACAGCTACTCACTGCCTTTGAGTTTGGCAACGCCGGTGCTGTCGTCCTCACACCTCTGTTTAAGGTATGTGTGCTGTGGAGGCAGAGAGGAGGGATTTAGATAGGAGAATGGATCACCGGCCTGGCATTTAATTGCTCCTCTCTTTTATGCAGAAGTGGGAAAACTATGTCATATCTATGTAAAGCATAATCATTAAATGGCTTTTAAAGGCATTTCTTCATGGGGAAACATGCTTTTGGCAACTAATCATCTCCCACCAATCAATCAAATGTATTTTGTAAAGCCTTTTTTTACATCAGTAGTTGACACAACAGATACCCATCCAACCAGGCAGAATATAACCCTCCCACACACCACCAAGGGGATGTCAACAGACCACTAACCCACCTTAGGATCCCGAGAGGGCAGAACATTTTCCATGTCTCTTTCTTTCTGTCTCTGTCAGGTGGGGAAGTTCCTGTCTGCGGAGGAGTACCAGCAGAAGATCATTCCTGTCATTGTGAAGATGTTCTCTTCTACAGACCGGGCCATGAGGATACGACTGCTTCAACAGGTACAGAGTACCACACATCAGAGTACAGAGACGGCCATTACACCAGAATGAGTGTTTGCTGCAGATCTCTTGTTTTATTCCTCTTTCCAACCCCGTCCTCATCTCTCTTTCCTTCAGATGGAGCAGTTTGTTCAGTATCTAAACGATGCAGCGGTGAACTCGCAGATCTTCCCTCATGTCGTTCACGGTTTCACAGACACAAACCCGGCCATCAGAGAACAAACTGTCAAGGTATAACTGTCTCACCAACTCTGTCAGACTTATGCTCACAAGACCAGGAGGCTTCACTCACTTCTTTATTCAAGTGGAACTGAAAGTATACATTCCCTGTGGTTAATGGTGTTCCCAAAGGTCTGTTCTTGTTGTTAAATGGTTTTTATGCCTCTTTCTGTTCTCTCCTTCTCCCAGTCCATGCTGCTGCTGGCCCCCAAGCTGAATGAGAGTAATCTGAATCAGGAGCTGATGAGGCACTTTGCACGGCTGCAGGCGAGAGACGAGCAGGGACCAATCCGCTGCAACACCACCGTGTGCCTGGGAAAGATCGCCCCCTACCTCAACGCTGGGGTAACTCACCTGCTTTCTCTCTCTCTCTCTCTCTCCATAGATCTATAGATGGAATGGGTTGTATTTCCAATGGCGTTTGTTCTTCACTGGTTGTCCTTTTCTTGTGGCAACAAATCTTGCTGCTGTGATGGTACACTATGATATTTCACCCAATAGATATGGTTTATCAAAATTGGATTTGTTTTCAAATTTGTGCGTCTGTGTAATCTGAGGGAAATATGTGTCTCTTGTACATTGGGCAGGAGGTTAGGAAGTGCAGCTCAGTTTCCACCTCATTTTGTGGGCAGTGTGCACATAGCCTGTCTTCTCTTGAGAGCCAGGTCTGCCTACAAGGCTATGCTCACGGAGTCTGTACAAAGCTGTCCTTAATTAAGTTCCTTAATTAAGTTCGGATCAGTCACAGTGGTCAGGTATTCTGCCACAGTGTACTCTCTGTTTAGGGCCAAATAGCATTCTAGTTTGCTCTGATTTTTCGTAAATTCTTTCCAATGTGTCAAGGAATATTTTTTTTTGTTTTCTTGTGATTTGGTTGGTTCTAATTGTGTTGCTGTCCTGGGGCTCTGCGGGGTCTGTTTTGTGAACAGAGCCCCAGGACTAGGACTACAGGCAGTCACGAGTCATGAAGGCAGTCAAATTCCACGTGACAGTTTAGTCACAGTAATTAGGCTTCTCCAAACTCTGATGCTGCTGATGGTCATTGGTAGCCTACCAAACTTGCTAACTGCCTGGTATTCAGTGTAGTTATTCCCTCCACAAGGCAATCAAACAAGCAAAATGCCGGGAAACAGGGACAAAGTGGAGTCGCAATTGAACGGCTCAGACACGAGACGTATGTGGCAGGGTCTACAGGAAATCAGACTACAAAGGGAAAACCAGCCACGTCATGGACACCGACGTCACACTTCCAGACAAACTAAACACCTTTGTCCACTTTGATGATAACACAGTGCCACTGTTGCGACCCGCTAACAAGGACTGCACTCCTTCTCCGTGGCCGACGTGAGTAAAACATTTAAACTTGTTAACCCTCGCAAGGCTGCTGGCCCAGACGGAATCCCTAGCCATGTCCTCAGATCATGCGCAGACCAGATGGCTGGTGTGTATACGGACATATTCAACCACTCCCTAACCCAGTCTGCTGTTCCCACATGCTTCAAGATGGCCACCATTGTTCCTGTACCCAAGAAGGCAAAGATACCTGAACTAAATGACTACCGCCCTGTAGCACTCACTTCTGTCATCATGAAGTGCTTTGAGAGCTAGTCAAGGATCATATCACCTCCACCTTACCGGCCACCCTAGATCCACTTCAGTTTGCATACCGCCCCAACGGGTCCACAGACGACGCAATCCCCATCACACTGCCCTATCCCATCTGGACGAGGAATACCTATGTAAGAATGCTGTTCATTGACTACAGCTCAGCATTCATTCAACACCATAGTACCCCCCCCAAGTTCATCATCAAGCTGGAGGCCCTGGGTCTCAACCCCGCCCTGTGCAATTGGGTCCTGGACTTTCTGACGGGCCTCCCCCAGGTGGTGAAGGTAGGAAACATCTCCACTTCGCTGACCCTCAACACTGGGCCCCCACAAGGATGCGTGCTCAGCCCCCACCTGTTCTCCCAGTTCACTCATGACTACTTGGCCACACACGCCTCCAACTCTATCATCAAGTTTGCAGATGACACAACAGTAGTGGGCTTGATTACCAATAATGACGAGACAGCCTACAGGGAGGAGCTGAGGGCACTCAGAGTGTGATGAAGAAGGCGCATTGGCGAATCTTCAACCTCAGGAGGCTGAATACATTTGGCTTGTCACCCAAAACCCAGACTAACTTTTACAGATGCACAATCGAGAGCGTCCTGTCAGGCTTTATCATCGCCTGGTATGGCAACTGCACCGCCCTCAACCGCAAGGCTCTCCAGAGGGTGGTGCGGTCTGCACAACGCATCACCGGAGGCAAACTACCTGCACTCCATGACACCTACATCACCCGACGTCACAGGAATGCTAAAAAGATCAAGGACAACAACCACCTGAGCCACTGCCTGTTCACACCACTACCAACCAGAAGGCGAGGTCAGTACAGGTGCATCAAAGCTGGGACCGAGAGACTGAAAAACAGCTCCTCAATGCCATCAGACTGTTAAATAGCCATCACAAGCACAGAGAGGCTGCTGTCTGCATTGAGACCCAATCACTGGCCACTTTAATAAATTGATCACTAGTCACTTTAAACAATGCCACTTTAACAATGTTTACATATCTTATATTACTCATATCATATGCATATGTGTATATACTGAATTTTATAGCATCTATTGCACCTTGCCTATGCCGCTCATCCATATATTTACATATTCTCATTCACCACTTTTTAGATTTGTGTGTATTAGGTAGTTGTTGGGAAATTGTTAGATTACTTGTTAGATATTACTGCACTGTCGGAACTAGAAGCACAATCATTTCGCTACACTCGCATTAACATCTGCTAATATACACTGCTCAAAAAAATAAAGGGAACACTAAAATAACACATCCTAGATCTGAATGAATGAAATATTCTTATTAAATACTTTTTTCTTTACATAGTTGAATGTGCTGAAAACAAAATCACACAAATTATCAATGGAAATCAAATTTATCAACCCATGGAGGTCTGAATTTGGAGTCACACTCAAAATTAAAGTGGAAAACCACACTACAGGCTGATCCAACTTTGATGTAATGTCCTTAAAACAAGTCAAAATGAGTCTCAGTAGTGTGTGTGGCCTCCACGTGCCTGTATGACCTCCCTACAACGCCTGTGCATGCTCCTGATGAGTTGGCGGATGGTCTCCTGAGGGATCTCCTCCCAGACCCGGACTAAAGCATCCGCCAACTCCTGGACAGTCTGTGGTGCAACGTAGCGTTGGTGGATGGAGCGAGACATGATGTCCCAGATGTGCTCAATTGGATTCAGGTCTGGGGAAAGGGCGGGCCAGTCCATAGCATCAATGCCTTCCTCTTGCAGGAACTGCTGACACACTCCAGCCACATGAGGTCTAGCATTGTCTTGCATTAGGAGGAACCCAGGGCCAACCGCACCAGCATATGGTCTCACAAGGGGTCTGAGGATCACATCTCGGTACCTAATGGCAGTTAGGCTACCTCTGGCGAGCACATGGAGGGCTGTGCGGCCCCGCAAAGAAATGCCACCCCACACCATGACTGACCCACCGCCAAACTGGTCATGCTGGAGGATGTTGCAGGCAGCAGAACCTTCTCCACGGCGTCTTCAGGCTGTCACGTCTGTCACGTGCTCAGTGTGAACCTGCTTTCATCTGTGAAGAGCACAGGGCGCCAGTGGCGAATTTGCCAATCTTGGTGTTCTCTGGCAAATGCCAAACGTCCTGCACGGTGTTGGGCTGTAAGCACAACCCCCACCTGTGGACGTCGGGCCCTCATAGCACCCTCATGGAGTCTGTTTCTGACCGTTTGAGCAGACACATGCACATTTGTGGCCTGCTGGAGGTCATTTTGCAGGGCTCTGGCAGTGCTCCTCCTGCTCCTCCTTGCACAAAGGCGGAGGTAGCGGTCCTGCTGCTGGGTTGTTGCCCTCCTACCGCCGCCTCCACGTCTCCTGATGTACTGGCCTGTCTCCTGGTAGCGCCTCCATGCTCTGGACACTACGCTGACAGACACAGCAAACCTTCTTGCCACAGCTCGCATTGATGTGCCATCCTGGATGAGCTGCACTACCTGAGCCACTTGTGTGGGTTGTAGACTCCGTCTCGTGCTACCACTAGAGTGAAAGCACCGCCAGCATTCAAAAGTGACCAAAACATCATTGTTTATTCCATTTGCACAACAGCATGTGAAATGTATTGTCAATCAGTGTTGCTTCCTAGGTGGACAGTTTGATTTCACAGAAGTGTGATTGACTTGGAGTTACATTGTGTTGTTTAAGTGTTCCCTTTATTTTTTTTCAGCAGTGTATATGTGTCCAATAAAATGTGATTTGATTTGTTGCGCAAATTTCAATGACGGCCTAGGAACAGTGGGTTAACTGCCTGTTCAGGGGCAGAACGACAGATTGTCAGCTCGGGGGGTTTGAACTTGCAACCTTCCGGTTACTAGTCCAACTCTCTAACCACTAGGCTACCCTGCCGCCCCATAGATGCTATCATGAGGATGGAAAATTATGTGGATATATTGAAGCAATCTCAGACATCAGTTAAAGCTTGGTCGCAAATGGGTCTTCTAAATGGACATTGACCCCAAGCATACTTCCAAAGTTGTGTCAAAATGGCTTACGGACAACAAAGTTGAGGTATTGGAGTGGCCATCGCAAAGTCCTGACTTCAATCCTATAGAACATTTGTGGGCAGAACTGAAAAGGCGTGTGCGAGCAAGGAGGCCTACAAACCTGACTCAGTTACACCAGCTCTGTCAGGAGGAATGGGACAAAATTCACCCAACTTATTGTGGGAAGCTTGTGGAAGACTACCGGACACGTTTGACTCAAGTTAAACAATTTAAAGGCAATGCTACCAAATACTAATTGAGTTTGTTAACCTCTTACCCACTGGGAACGTGATGAAAGAATTAAAAGCTGAAATATATCATTCTCTCTACTATTTTTCCTGACATTTCACATTCTTAAAATAGTGATGATCCTAACTGACCTAAGACAGGGAATTTGTACTAGGATTAAATGTCAGGAATTGTGAAAAACTGAGTTTAAATGTAGTTGGCTAAGGTGTATGTAAACTTCAGTGGGGTTCAAGCTCACTCCCTGTCTCAACCCACGGCCCTGTGGAAATAAATGTTTTTTTTGTGCCAATTTTAACTGCGCACTTTGTGTACATGTTTTTTATAAAGTCGTATGTTTTTCCCCCAACACTGCTTTACATCAATTTGTATAGCAGACCCTCATGCCAGAGTCCAGCTTTTTTGATTTATTAAAAAAAGCATGAGAAGGTGTGTCAGTGGGCTGACTGTGAACACTCTGAGAGACTCTGTGTTGAGGTCAGTGATAAAGTCATCTACACTACTACTACCAAGAGATGAGCTATAGGTGTACCTACCATAGAGGTCCCCTTGAAGCCTACCATTGACTATGTACAGACCCAGCGTGCGACAGAGCTCCAGGAGTTGTGACCCATATTTGTCATAGTTGTGTCTAGGGTGGCATATTAGGGAGGGAATGGTGTCACCTCCAGGTAGGTGTTTGTCCCCTTGTGTGCTGAGGGTGTTGTGTTCTGGCATGTAGTTCGCCACAGACCAGTACATGTCCCTGAGCCTGGAAATGGTTGATCTCCCCCTCTAGGATGGAGAAGCTGTCATCATTAAAGTACATGGATACTGTAGGGGGATATAGGTAGCACACATGAGGACATTTTTCTCTGAGATCATTTCCTTATTCATTTGTTTTGACTAATTGAATAGAGTGGGATAGGTCTGCTCTACCAAATTAGCATACCCCTTGAGTCTCTTCCCTGTTTCACACCTGGTAGCTTGGTGGATGGGACTACCAGCTCTATAACCTAGAGGGCAGCGCGTGAGTCCGCCTCCTCTATACCATGTTTCTTGTGGGATGACAATGTCTGTATTTCCAATTTCTTTGAAGTCTAGGTTCTTGCTCTTTAGTTCAAAGGGAGATGACCTGAGGCCTTGTATATTCCAGCATGATATAGTAAAAGCTTGGATTTCTGTACTGTCTAGTGGTGTTTTGTGTGGTTTAGGCTCGGACCATTACAGTAGGTGTGAGCAGAGCATGTTGAGCAGCTCTCTCCCTCGCTCTCTCTGTTTAGCTCGCTCGCTCCTCGCTCTCTCCTCCTCTCTCTTCCCGTCTCCCCCTTTCTCGCTCTCACTCTCCCCCCTCGTTTGTGCTCTTATTCATACCTCTCTCCTTTCCTCCACAGACACGGCAACGAGTGTTGATCTCGGCGTTCTCTCGGGCCACTAAGGACCCCTTTCCCGCCTCTCGGGCGGCCGGGGTTCTGGGCTTTGCAGCGACCCACAACTACTACAGTGTGACAGAAAGTGCAGCACGGGTACTACCAACACTCTGTACCCTCACTGTTGACCCTGACAAGAACGTTAGAGATCAGGTGAGAAGCACTACAAACACCTTACACATTGCATTAGGTTTAGAAATATTTCAGCCTGAAATCTCCATCTACATATGAAAATCTATTTTTACCTAACTCTCATTTCACATTGCAACATTCCATCTGTAAGAAGGTTCCATCCAACCTTTTTATGCACATGAATTATAAAAATGCCACGACGGGCAGTAAACTTTCCAAATGTCGAAAAAACAAAATACGCCAGACAAGGTGGGATTTTTGTGTCTGTAAAATATATTATGCGAGAAATGGCTGTGGAAACACAAGTGGCTCAGGTAGTGCAGCTCATCCAGGATGGCACATCAATGCGAGCTGTGGCAAGAAGGTTTGCTGTGTTTGTCAGCGTAGTGTCCAGAGCATGGAGGCGCTACCAGGAGATAGGCCAGTACATCAGGAGACGTGGAGGAGGGCAACAACCCAGCAGCAGGACCGCTACCTCCGCGTTTGTGCAAGGAGGAGCAGGAGGAGCACTGCCAGAGCCCTGCAAAATGACCTCCAGCAGGCCACAAATGTGCATGTGTCTGCTCAAACGGTCAGACACAGGCTCTATGAGGGTGCTATGAGGGCCCGACATCCACAGGTGGAGGTTGTGCTTACAGCCCAACACTGTGCAGGACGTTTGGCATTTGCCAGAGAACACCAAGATTGGCAAATTCGCCACTGGCGCCCTGTGCTCTTCACAGATGAAAGCAGGTTCACACTGAGCACGTGACAGACGTGACAGCCTGAAGACGCCGTGGAGAAGGTTCTGCTGCCTGCAACATCCTCCAGCATGACCGGTTTGGTGGTGGGTCAGTCATGGTGTGGGGTGGCATTTCTTTGGGGGGCCGCACAGTCCTCCATGTGCTCACCAGAGGTAGCCTGACTGCCATTAGGTACCGAGATGAGATCCTCAGACCCCTTGTGAGACCATATGCTGGTGCGGTTGGCCCTGGGTTCCTCCTAATGCAAGACAATGCTAGACCTCATGTGGCTGGAGTGTCAGCAGTTCCTGCAAGAGGAAGGCATTGATGCTATGGACTGGCCCGCCCATTCCCCAGACCTGAATCCAATTGAGCACATCTGGGACATCATGTCTTGCTCCATCCACCAACGCCACGTTGCACCACAAACTGTCCAGGAGTTGGCGGATGCTTTAGTCCAGGTCTGGGAGGAGATCGCTCAGGAGACCATCCGCCATCTCATCAGGAACATGCCCAGGCATTGTAGGGAGGTCATACAGGCACGTGGAGGCCACACACACTACTGAGCCTCATTTTTGACTTGTTTTAAGGACATAACATCAAAGTTGAATCTGCCTGTAGTGTGGTTTTCCACTTTAATTTTGAGTGTCACTCCATATCCAGACCTCCATGGGTTGATAAATTTGATTTCCATTGATAATTTGTGTGATTTTGTTGTCAGCACATTCAACTATGTAAAGAAAAAAGTATTTAATAAGAATATTTCATTCATTCAGATCTAGGATGTGTTATTTTAGTGTTCCCTTTATTTTTTTGAGCAGTGTATATATTTGCATGAAAAGTTGTTGCCAATTGGATAGAAACCTAGCTTGTGAAACACATGTTTTTTTTTCTGTCCCTCAGGCATTTAAAGCAATAAAGAATTTCTTGACGAAGCTGGAGACTGTTTCTGAAGATCCAACCAAGCTGGCTGAAATAGGTCTGTACACAATCGCAAACCTCCAGGTCGCCAAAGACAACAAAGCCTCAAACACTGATCTCACATTAAAGGGATAGTACGGGATTTTGGCAATGAAGTCCTTTATCTGCTTCCCCAGAGTCCGATGATCTCGTGGATAAAAAAAATTCTGTGTCCAGTATGAAGGAAGTTAGAGGTAGTTTTGTGAACCAATGCTAACTAGTGTTAGCTGTACCCAAAGACTTCCAGTCATTGCGCTAAGCTCGGTATCATTTGCTCGCAAACTACACTATATAAATATATAACACACACAAAAGTATGTGGACACACCCCTTCACATTTGTGGATTAGACTATTTCAGCCACACTTGTTGCTGACAGGTGTTTTAAAATTGAGCACACAGCCATGCGATCTCCATAGACAAACATTGGCAGTAGAATGGCCTTACTGAAGAGCTCAGTGACTTCAACGTGGCACCATCATAGGATGCCACCTTTCCTACAAGTCAGTTCGTCAAATTTCTGCCATGCTAGAGCTGCCCGATCAACTGTACGTGCTGTTATTGTGAAGTGGAAACGTCTAGGAGCTTCATGAAATGGGTTTCTGTGGCCGAGCAGACCATGTCAATGCCAAGCGGCGACTGGAGTGGTGTCTCTGGAGCAGTGGAAACGTGTTCTCTGGAGTGATGAATCACGCTTCACCATCTGGCAGTCCGATGGATGAGTCTGGGTTTGGCGGATGCCAGGAGAACGCTACCTAAAGTTACCTGTAAAGTTTGGTGGACGAGGAATAATGGTCTGTGGCTGTTTTTCATGGTTTGGGCTAGAACCCTTAGTTCCAGTGAAGTGAAATCTTGGCGCCACAGCATACAACACTCTAGAAGATTCTCTGCTTCCAACTTGGTGGCAAGTTTGGGGAAGGTCCTTTCATGTATCAGAATGACAATGCACTAAGTGAGGTCCATACAGAAATGGTTTGTCGAGATCGGTGTGGAAGAAATTGACTGCCTTGATCTTAACCCCATCGAACACATTTGGGATGAATTGGAACGCTGACTGCGAGCCAGGCCTAATCGCCCAACATCAGTGCCCGACCTCACTAATGCTCTTGTGGCTAATAGCAAGTCCCCGCAGCAATGTTCCAGCATCTAGTGGAAAGCCTTCCCAGAAGAGTGGAGGCTGTTATAGCAGCAATGTTCCAACATCTAGTGGAAAGCCTTCCCAGAAGAGTGGAGGCTGTTATAGTAGGGGGGATCAACTCCATATTAATGTCCATGATTTTGGAATGAGATGTTTGACGAGCAGCTGTCCACACTCTTGGTCATGTGGTATACCTGTAACTTCCTTCATTGCCAAAATCCCAAACTATCCCTTATAAGGAATCTTTTTGCAGCATTTGAGTGTCTAATATTACTTATCTCCTTCTCAACCTAGAAAAGGATGTGATGTCATCAGCCCAGCCGGCTGGGGCAGCGGCCAGTTGGGCAGGCTGGGCAGTGACGGGGGTGTCTTCTCTGACCTCCAAGCTCATCCGGACCGGCCCGGGGGCAGAGGGGGGCAGCCCGGCTGAGAACACCCCTGTTGGTGGTGGTACTGCATCTCCTTGCGCTGGGAGCCCTGTGATAGATGGAGTACCCGGGGGTAAGAAACTGACTTATTTGCAGGATTACTCGGATCTTAAATATGTTTCTGTTTTGATTTGGCATGGGTCCCCAGATCCTCAATGTTATACAGCTGCACAAACCGAGAGCATGGTTGCATCACTTCCTGGTATGGCAACTGCTCAGCATCCGACCGTAAGACGCTACAGAGGGTAGTGCCTACAGCCCAGTACATCAAGCTTCCTGCCATCCAGGACCTATATACTAGGCGGTGTCAGAGGGAGGCCCAAAAAATTGTCAGACTCCAGTCACCCAAGTCGTAGACTGTTCTCTCTGCACGTCAAGCGGTACCGGAGCGCCAAGTCTAGGTCCAAAAGGCTCCTTAACAACTTCAGTCCCCAAGCCATAAGACTGTTAATCAAATGGCCACCCAGACTATTTGCATTGACCCCCCCCCCCCCCCCCATGTTTTTACACTGCTGTTACTCGCTGTTTATTATATATGCGTAGTCGCTTTAGCGCTACCTACATGTTCAAATTACCTCGCCTAACCTGTAGCCCCGCACATTGACCCGGTACCCCCTGTGTATAGCCTCGTTGTTTTATTCTAACTTTGTAAAATGTATTTTACTTAACAAAATATTCACTAATATAAACTTAATGGCTTGTAAGTAAGCATTTCACAGTAAGGTCTGTTGTATTTGGCACGTGTGACAAATCAAATTTGATTTGATTTTTGGTCATTCTATACATACGGGTGGCATCCCCCATAGAAACATAGGAAGAGCCGGCAAAGCTGTATCCATCAGTTAATAGCATCCGCTATTTACAGCCACCTTTCACCTCATTCCTCCAGGCTCTGAAGTTAAACCCCCACCGGCCTCCATGACTCTACCCATTGCTTCTGGCCTTGCTACCCAATCAGACTCTCCTAAGGTATCCGAAAAGAATGAGGAGCCAATCGGAGACCGGTGGGATGACGAGGACTGGGGAAGTTTGGAGGTAATTGGCATGGAATGGTTTTGGGGTGGGATTTGACAGTTGGGACCGTGGGACGTCAACTGTCACGGAACATGGGGAACAGTGATGTTTGTATTGGAGAGGCATGTTCTATTTGATCAGTTAACTCATTTAACTACTCTCGCGCTCTCTCTCCCCCCACAGGACCCAGAAAAGGTACAGGCAGCAGACCCAGATGACTGGAACTCTTCTGATTGGTCAGGAATGTCTTCTGTCAAAAAGAAGGCCAGTGTAAGAGGAGTACGTATCTGGTTTTCAGGGAGGCAGAATGTTTGAATAGTCAAAGATAATGGCACATTGCATAGTCATGCTATTTCTGTAAAGTAACTAACACTCACACTTGTCTTTTCTTACTAGCTCTGGCTTTGATGTTAAACTTAATTGAGGAAAAATGTACTTACTATGACTGAGAGATGTGGTTGCTCTCTAGCTGTCTTCTCTCTGGATAAGAGCATCTGCTAAATGACTAATTTGTAAATACATTCCTGTCTGCAATTTCCTGAAAGTTCCAACCTACTGAACAATGGTCCATGATTTAAAACCGTGTGCATGCTGAAACTTCATGGGGGGTATTCATTCATTGCTGTCTCCGTTTCCATCCAGGTGGGTCTAGCAACTTCTGAGGCGGTGAAAAAGCAGAGCTCTGATTGGAGCAGCTCGGGCTGGGATGCCGACGACAGCTGGTCCAATGAGAAGGAGGCTGACGGCCAGGGTCAGAGTTCACCAGGAGAGGAGACGTGGGGCAATGACTGGGAGGAGGAGGGAACGACTGCTCCGGCTACTAAGAGTGCTGCTCTGCTGGAGGGGGTTCGGTTAGCCAGCGAGTATGACTGGGACAGTAAGGGAGCCACGCAGACAGACTTCCTTGCCAACGTGTCTCAGAGAGCAATGCCCACCCCCATTGCTACGGTGAGGAGAGGGCTTTATAAATAAACGTTTGACAGGAGTAGGCATTGTGTTTTGAACAACTGACAAACAGGCTTGTTAAAGTGGAGGTAAAAGTTAGGTGTTGATGTGAAGTGGGGAACATTTTGAGGTGGAAATGGAAGGACTGCATGTTTTAATGTGCGCTGTGCTTTCTGGTTCATGCTAGGCTGGTGATGGCTGGAGTGCAGAGCCTGCTGGAGACTGGGGAGCCGAGGAGAGCTGGGAGTCTGTGGACGGAAGTCAAGGTGAGTCTCAACCTGCTCTAACTTCTCTATTCTCCATCTCTCTCAATGATCTGAAACCAGGGAGTCCTTTTAATGAGATGCTGTTCATGTTATTAGGCTCAAGTCAAATTATAACAGCTGTCTGTCTTTTTGTTTCCTAAGCAGGCCTAAGCAAGGCAGAGCTGGCCAAGAAGAAACGTGAGGAGAGGAGGAAAGAACTGGAGGCCAAACGGGCAGAACGCAAGGCAGTGAAGGGTCCTCTCAAACTAGGTGCTCGGAAACTGGACTGATTGGAAGGAAGAGGAGGGTTGGCGGAAGACAGGAAGCAAAGCAGACAGAGTGCTATGATGACTTTCCCCTGACTCCCACAGAGAGGGTGGAATGTATGGAAGGTTCAACATTCCATAATGAAAAAAAGATTGAAGAGACACTGAACTTGACTGTACAAGCTGCTCATTGGCTGAGAGGGGATCAGAGTGCCAGAAGCTGAGACATGTCTCATCCAGACTATTACGGGGTTTAAACATTGCATTCATATTACAACGCAAATATTGTTTTTATATAAAAACAAAGATGTAAAGAAATGTACATAGTTGGTGCATTTGTCTGAAAAAAGTTTTTTTTTTATTATATTGATATAAAATGTGTATATGCTGAATGTTCACATAGACGCATAAATGGGTTATGAATGTTAGATATTTCTGCAGTGTGACTGACAGCTTAAGACTGATAGTCTGCATGCATGGGTCTGTATATGAGTGACCTACCAGAAGGCATACGGTACTTCCCTGAAGGGTAATGCTGGGACACGTTCAGCAGGGCACAATGTTGTGGAACAGTCTGATAGAATAAGGGATCATGTCAAGTCTATTCATGATATTTGTTTGCCAACTGAACGTGTCTCTGTTGATTAACGGTACCTCACTGTACACAGATGAATAATATACACCTGGCCTACATCCCCTCGGAGCCAATCGGTTATCATTAGTGGTGGTGGGTTGACTGACTTGAAGCCTTCATATTCAGCATGGACGGTGTTATCATGCAATTTTATCTATAGCTTCCTCCTATATATTTATGGAGTCACTTCGCTATTTAAAATCAAATCATGAAGTGAAAGATAATTCTGCCCATCAACTATCTTGTCAGATTGGTAGTGCTGGGTGGGTCAAGGGAAAGAGAAGGTTCTGTTTGTGCCTTTTATTTGATGGCAGCACGGTTTACTGGGGTCAGATGAACTGTGCTCTGTGATGTTTAAATATGTTGTGGGTGGCGAGGGAGGGAAGTCCAGTGAAATCAGATGCATTGTTTTATAGAGAGAGAATCTTGTGTACTATGAACAATTCCCAAAATAAAACCATGACAAAAAAGTGTTATGCGAAAGGGTGTGAACTGTTTTACAAATATATATTCAGAACAATTTCTGCTTCTGCCAACATCCAAATCCACTGGAAAATTCCTTGTGGGACAACAGAGGTGTTTCTGTTTACTAAGAGAAGTATGTTAATCAGACCACAAACCTAGAGACCAAATAATGTTTATTAAAAATGTACAAACTTACATTGCAGAGCATGTCAAGACCAGATCAACTAATCTAAAATGACGAGATTCAGTTTATTCATTATCAATATATTTCAACTTAATTAATGTGCAAACAAGTTTACGGATCAAGCACTGGTTAAGATAAAATATTTTCAATCCAACATCTAGAAATTGCTAGTATACTCAAGAATAAAGATTTTGTTCATAACACTGTCAGTCATTTCAAGGCAATATAAGGAGCATTAGATGTATCCAGTGGCGATTTTTGGTGGGGCAAACCCCCCCCCCAAAATATTTTGCATGCATGCCTGCAAAGCCACAACACTATGACTGTGACACTGTTAGGGCCGACATAAAGCTGTCCCAACAGCAGAGCTTTCTTTTCAGCACCATGGAGTGAATCATTACCGCTGCTACACCTGGCCATCCGCGGAGCCTTGTTTAGCAGCAAAGCAGTTCATTCAGCCTCATTTACTGCCTTTTAAAAAAACATTGCTGATATGGCTGACTTGCTTAAACAAATGTGGTTTCTACTGACAATTGAGATGTACAAACTATGGCAGAAGGGGACGAAGAGCGGATAAGAGGCCATCCGTAATTTCTATTAAGACATTAATGAGCGAGCTAGGATGGACATAGTCAGCATAACTATTTGTTCTGCACTTTTGAAATGTACAGCGACAGAATTTAGAACATGGGCCATTCTTACAGTATTCTCTCTGTACACCAAGTCAGAACCGTAGGATAAATAATGGGGGCATATAAGCAGACAATGAAAGCGCTTACAATATTCAATGATTATATTTCTCTAAAACAGGCTATAGGCTACATGTACACCTCCAAGTCAGAACAGTAGGCTAAGTTATGAGGGGGAAAGGGACCAAATTATTAAGGTGAGGCACATGGGCTACTAACAGCTTACTACACAACATACACTTAGTATTACATTCTTAGCTACGGCATACAAATCTCCCTGGCATATTACATCATTTATGCAGCAGCATAAAATACATTTTTGGACTCACCTTGTTGTGCTGTGCTCATTTGAACAGGAAGGTGGCGCGGCGGTCTTTGTGGGAAAATTTTGTCATCAAAGTCTGGCATTCTCTGGATTTATGGTGCTTTCAAGACAACTGGGAACTCTGGGAAAAAAACAAGGTTGAATCATGACTTCAGTGATCTTCAGATCAGAGCTCTAGAAAGAGGCCAGAGTTCCTGACTTGGAATTACAAGTTGGATGACCGTTAAAAACGTATTTTCCCAGTCTGACGTCTGAGATTTCCCAGTTTTGAGTTTCCAGTTGTTTTGAACGTGGCAGAAGTCATGCTGGATTGAGAGCATGGCCAATGTAGTACAACTTTTCTGGCCCATGGTGTTGAATGTTTATTATTTTAAGCTTGGAAAAGAGACCCTTAAACAGACTTGGACCACACACCCACTCCACTGAATAGCAGGCTAGTGATTGCTTTGCAACACTTGCAGTTAACCACTGATTCCTTCCAAACCACTCATTGTTGAATTTGTGATTTCCAACTTGTTGTAATGTTTATGCCCAATGGCCGATGAGCACCGATACGTTTTATCTATAATTTCTCTTCATATGACAAGGATTGAAAAGGATTTTCCAGTAGATTGTCTACATAATTCATGACGATGACTGCTTGTCTAGCTTGCTAGCTAAGATTTTTAAAGTATGATGTTGTCATGATCAGTCCAATCAAAGCTACGGTAGATATAACGTGATTTGACATTTTTATCTGTGGCCAATGACCTTGAGCCTTATTGGATGGGCACTTCTAATGTAACTCTATGGCAGCACCCAAGGGGTTTGAATTTTAAAGATCTAGCCGTAGATTTTGCAGTGAGGTAGTGTCCCCATGAGTGACAGAACACTGAGCCAATCATGGCGCAACTAGAGAACATTACCAACCCCTACGCTCCGTATTTTCTGCTGGCTACCCCACCACCACAGAAAGCACTGAGCTAGGCTGAACCACCTCCATTTTGGAGCTGCCTTACTCAAGAAAGCAAAAAAGAGACCATGTTTGTATTTTGTTTTATTAAACTCAATGATTCTTAAAAAATTATTATTATTATTTTTTTTTTACAATGTTTGCAAACTGATATGTGATACGTTTAATTGCCAAAATAACATGTAAAACAGGCACACGTTTTTTAAAAATATATATATTTTATTTTTTTATTAGCTAAACAGGTGGGGGCTCACTCCGACCCTAACCAGGAGTAGTTCTGTGAGTCCTAAAGACAATTGAATTCATGATAGAAATATCAGAACTTCAGTGGAATACCATTTTATCCCATTATTAAAAGATCTCAGTCTAGATAAATATGTTGAAACTTTAGTAGGAAAACTTCATAGCTTATAAGTAAATTATAATTTTTTTGTTAAATCAGCTAGAAGCCTGCAAGGCTATGACACCTTCAAGGCTTTAAACCTCGGAATTATAACAAGACACTGTTCCTCATTTCCTTTGTGCTTTCAAATCACGTCTGTGTAATTGTAGAAGTTTTTTAAAAAGATGTACGGAAATACTCAACCCTCCCTTCTGAAAACAACATAATTATTCAAGTGACGAGGGCAGTAGTACTGTAGTTGAATAATTAATCTCTATCAGGCCTATTGGTGATTGGCTGCTCAGGAAGCTATCATACAGGTGCTCACTTATATTCTCCCCCTTTATCCTTCTTTTTGCTTCCACCTCCAAAGATGGCTGCCGCGATACCTGCAACAGCAAGGACTCCAAAGCCCACCATTGCGGCCATTCCCACTGTTTCCACAGCCTGCTGAACCTGGCAGAAAAAGACATTCATTTGAATGAATGACTGATTCAGAAATAGTCATAGATGCTTTGAATGTATAACAACAAGTAATCCAGTTACTCTACACTCTCTTGACACACATTCATAGCTTGAGAATGTAATTATGGCTCACAAGATAACTCTATGCTGAGCACAGTACACCTATTGATGAGCACCAGTCCAGTGTACCTACCTGTCGAGACTCAGCCTTCCCATATCTCAGCTCTGTGACAAAGTGCTCACAGTTCCCCTTGAAGACACAGAAGGGCAGCTCCTGGTCCACATAGGCCTGGGCGTCCTTCAGTATCTCACAGATAGGTCTGACCTATAATAATATAATGCATGACATTTAGCAGATCATTTTATGCTAAGCAATTTATGCCATTTAGCAGACGTTTTTATCTTAAGCGAACTTACACTAGTGCATGCATACATTTTCATTTGGTTGGCCCCAGCGGGAATCAAAACACTATTCTGGCATTACAAGCACCATGCTCTATCAACTGAGCCACATAGGATCACACAGGCTGGCACCTTATTCCCAGCGGTAGAAAAAGTACCCAAGTGTCATACTTGAGTAAAAGTAAAGATACCTTAATAGAAAATTACTTAAGTAAAAGTGAAAGTCACCCAGTAAAATACTACTTGAGTAAAAGTCTAAAAGGTATTTGGTTTTAAATATACTTAAGTATCAAAAGTAAATGGAATTGCTAAAATGTACTTAAGTATCAAAAGCAAAAGTAAACCATTTCAAATTCCTTATATTAAATAAAACAGACAGAATCATTTTATTTTTATTTATTTTTTCGCAGACAGCCAAGGGCACACTCCAACACTCAGACATCATTTACACTCCAACACTCAGACATCATTTACACTCCAACACTCAGACATCATTTACACTCCAACACTCAGACATCATTTACACTCCAACACTCAGACATCATTTACACTCCAACACTCAGACATCATTTACACTCCAACACTCAGACATCATTTACACTCCAACACTCAGACATCATTTACACTCCAACACTCAGACATCATTTACACTCCAACACTCAGACATCATTTACAAATGAAGCATTTGTGTTTAGTGAGTCCGCCAGATCAGAGGCAGTAGGGATGACCAGGGATGTTCTCTTGATAAGTACTTTTGGGTTTCAGGGAAAATGTATGGAGTAAAAAGTACATCTTTTTTTTAGGAACGTAGTGAAGTAAAAGTAAAAGTTGGCAAAAATATAAATAGTAAAGTAAAGTACAGATACCCCCCAAAAATACTTAAGTAGTACTTTAACACAGTGCACTATGTTTGACCAGGGCCCCATGGGGTGCTATTTTGGGTCGCAACAATACTGTACTTACCTGGTAATCCTGATCAAGCTGGTTGTTGATGCACCACTGATCATGCCCCACCACGTCCCAGATCTTTTCCTTCTTCACCTTAGCCTTGTCACTGAGCACAGACATCAGGCTGTTGGAACTGGCTCCAGGGACCTCGGCTGGGGAGCAAAGAGACATGGGAGAAGGAGAGGGAAAAATTCCAAGGGAGGGGGTGCACAGACAAAACATGTCATAAAACATATCATCAGTGCCAAAGATGAGTTTAAAGTTGAGTTTTGTCACATTAGTTTTTATCAGAAAGTATTCACACCCCTTGACATTTTCCACATTTTTGTTGCGTTACAGCCTGAATTTAAAATGGAAAAAAATGAGATTTTGTGTCACTGGCCTACAAACAATAACCCATAATGCCAAATTGGAAGGATGCTTTTCAATTTTTTTTACAAATGAATTAAAAATGAAAATCTGAAATGTCTTCAGTCAATAAGTATTCAATCCCTTTGTTATGACAAGCCTAAATAAGTTCAAGGGTAAACATTTGCTTAACAAGTCACATAACACCTTTCAGCAGAACAATATTCTAAAACACAGGGCCAAATATACACTGGAGTTGCTTACCAAGGCGACAATGAATGTTCCTGAGTGGCCTAGTAGCAGTTTTGACTTAAATCGTCATGAAAATTTATGGAAAAACTTGAAAATAGCTGTCTAGCAATAATCAACAACCAACTTGACAGAGCTTGAGGATTTTTTGAAAGAATAATGAGCAAATATTGTACAATCCAAGTGTACAATATCTGTTAGAGACTTACCCAGAAAGACTCACCGCTGTAATCGCTGCCAAATGTGTTTCTAACATTGACTCGGGGACGAATACTTCTAATCAAAAAGCAGTGCATTCAGAAAGAATTCAGACCTGGACTTTTTCCACATTTTGTTACGTTACAGACTTATTCTAAAATATCAATCTACGCACAATACCCCATAATAGCAAAGCAAAAACAGGTTTTTAGAAATGCTAGCAAATGTATAAAATAAAAACTGAAATGCCTTATTATTATTTTGCATCTTCAAAGTGGTTGTCATGTTGTTTAAATCAAATGATACAAACCCCCCAAAATCTATTTTAATTCCAGGTTGTAAGGCAACAAAATAGGAAAAATGCCAGGGGGGTGAATACTTTCGCAAGCCACTGTATGTAGGCTACTGTATATAAATTGTTGAGTGCACTATATCTTCTAAAATAAAGATTTGATCATACTCAATAGTATAACTCACAGGGTGGGGCCAGGTGAACGACAAAACCGTCACCAACGTACAAAGTCCAGTGTTGGAAGTTGCATCTGAATATCTCTATCAGGTCCCCTGGCTCTGGCTTCTCATCGTACTGCCAAGGGAGAAATAATAAGTAGGATTTAGCAAATCTGTGTATTGCCACATACAGGGGTGTTGTTGCTAGACACCCTCTTGTTGAAGTATGCAACCGCCAACCAACTGCCAAGTATGCCGTTCTGAAAGGGAAAGTGCTCAGATCTCGTCGTGCAAACACTACTTTGTACAAACAAAATGTAAACATTACAAACACTACTTTGTACAAACAAAATGTAAACATTACAAACACTACTTTGTACAAACAAAATGTAAACATTACAAACACTACTTTGTACAAACAAAATGTAAACATTACAAACACTACTTTGTACAAACAAAATGTAAACATTACAAACTACTTTGTACAAACAAAATGTAAACATTACAAACACTACTTTGTACAAACAAAATGTAAACATTACAAACACTACTTTGTACAAACAAAATGTAAATATTTGCATAAAAACAGATTACACAGAGACAGTGGACACAATCAACATTTGGATTGGACTTTACTTACCAATGTTGGAGCCATGGTTACCGTTATTTACTTTCCACAGTTTTGATTTCCCTTTTGCTTGTAAATAACTTTACGTTTTTCCTGAGCTTTTATCTCGACCCTGTAAAGTCAGAACAAAATCTATGGGTTATATTTAGGGGGCCTGTTTTCCTAAGACATTAGCTAACAAAATATTAGGCATTCTATTGGCTAATAAACTAGATACTGATCTAATTTCACTATGTTCTGGTGTCTATAAAACATCTGTGGAGTGTATTCATGGATGCCAAGGAGAGCCAGGCTACACCAAAAATATATATATATATAATTTTCAATTACTTTTGTCTCTCTGTTTCAGAATTTTTCTTCAATTCATTCCCAAGAGGCTGAAGATAGCTGCCAAAAGCTAAAACGTACGTATCGTTAGGATCGTAAGGAAATCGATATGTAAATGGTTAGGATCCTAAGAAAAGCCATGTGTGAAACAGAAAACGTAACCGTTAAATTAGATGTGTAAACGTACAAACCCTACGATACGACTATGGATGAACATTTACACGTCTCATTAGATGTGTAAACGCACAAACCCTACGATACGACTATGGATGAACATTTACACGTCTCATTAGATGTGTAAACGTACAAACCCTACGATAAGACTATGGATGAACATTTACACGTCTCATTAGATGTGTAAACGCACAAACCCTACGATACGACTATGGATGAACATTTACACGTCTCATTAGATCTGTAAACGTACAAACCCTACGATACGACTATGGATGAACATTTACACGTCTCATTAGATCTGTAAACGTAAAAACCCTACGATACGACTATGGATGAACATTTACACGTCTCATTAGATCTGTAAACGTACAAACCCTACGATACGACTATGGATGAACATTTACACGTCTCATTAGATGTGTAAACGTACAAACCCTACGATACGACTATGGATGAACATTTACACGTCTCATTAGATGTGTAAACGTACAAACCCTACGATACGACTATGGATGAACATTTACACGTCTCATTAGATGTGTAAACGTACAAACCCTACGATACGACTATGGATGAACATTTACACGTCTCATTAGATGTGTAAACGTACAAACCCTACGATACGACTATGGATGAACATTTACACGTCTCATTAGATCTGTAAACGTACAAACCCTACGATACGACTATGGATGAACATTTACACGTCTCATTAGATGTGTAAACGTACAAACCCTACGATACGACTATGGATGAACATTTACACGTCTCATTAGATGTGTAAACGTACAAACCCTACGATACGACTATGGATGAACATTTACACGTCTCATTAGATGTGTAAACGTACAAACCCTACGATACGACTATGGATGAACATTTACACGTCTCATTAGAAGTGTAAACGTACAAACCCTACGATCCGACTATGGATGAACATTTACACGTCTCATTAGATGTGTAAACGTACAAACCCTACGATCCGACTATGGATGAACATTTACACGTCTCATTAGATGTGTAAACGTACAAACCCTACGATACGACTATGGATGAACATTTACACGTCTCATTAGATGTGTAAACGTACAAACCCTACGATACGACTATGGATGAACATTTACACGTCTCATTAGATGTGTAAACGTACAAACCCTACGATACGACTATGGATGAACATTTACACGTCTCATTAGATGTGTAAACGTACAAACCCTACGATACGACTATGGATGAACATTTACACGTCTCATTAGATGTGTAAACGTACAAACCCTACGATACGACTATGGATGAACATTTACACGTCTCATTAGATGTGTAAACGTACAAACCCTACGATACGACTATGGATGAACATTTACACGTCTCATTAGATGTGTAAATGCACAAACCCTACGATACGACTATGGATGAACATTTACACGTCTCATTAGATGTGTAAACGTACAAACCCTACGATACGACTATGGATGAACATTTACACGTCTCATTAGATGTGTAAACGTACAAACCCTACGATACGACTATGGATGAACATTTACTCGGGTTACACATCTTTTTTATACGCACAAACGTGTGACATCTGCAAAGGACATGAACCGGATGTAGCTAGTCAAAGATAGCCAGTCAATCAAGCAACTCTAGCCAAGACTTTATAGTTGATTTGCAGCTTCCGGTTTCATTTCCAGAATAAAAGTCTAGAGCATTCGATAAGGGCGTTATAACAGTAGATGACGTAATACAGGCTTGGGCCTTCAGCAAATTACTTGTGTGAGAATTGTATTATAAAGACACAGAGGACCCTTGTCTAAAATAAACGCCTGAGCTGCAAAATAGAAAGTAAATATGATTTAGGCTAGGCCTATTCCACTATCTAAATATGCCATACTGTTGTGTGTTATTGAACAGTCATATAATTGCATCATTGATTTTTTTATAGCCGCGTGGGGGCTACTGTGGTGATCATGTACACTTTTTCCAGTATTTGGGAGCACGGACTTGTAGGCCTTATACTAGGCCTTTTGACTGTTGTATTAGTGAATTCCACTCTGTATGTAGGCTTGTAGCCATTTGCATTGCACAACCCCATCACGCAGAGGCTATATCCATATCAATAAATTAGGTTAAAGAAATATTGATTAAGTCTTAGCTATAACCTGTCCTGAGCTAAATAGCCAAGGGATCCCAAATGGTCAAGACTATGAATAGCCTATTCTTATTGCCAGATTGGTTTTCCCTATCCTATTAGCCACTGCATGTGCTTCTTCAACTATTTAGTTTCAAATGTATTTAGAGGCCTGTGAGCTGGGTCCTCTTTTTAAGGGGAGGCCTATAATAAAAGCAGTAATAAAACACAAATAGAGTACTGCAAGACACCAGTACCCAAAATTAAAGCCTAAATTGCAATGCCTACAGGTTTGTAGATAGGCCTAAATGAAACATTGAAATATTAGTAATATAGAATGGAGAATTTTAACTTGAAAACATGCAGGATACCTCTTTCCGGTTTCCCAGACTGTTTTTTTCTGTTTTTTGTATACTGTGTTATGCTTGTTCTCATAGTACTCCTCACAAGTTTTTATTGTTGGTGAGATGAAATTGCCAAAACTTGGAAAGGTATTATTGTACATCAGAATTGCAACACAAGATTTGTTCAAGACTAAACGTTTTCTCCGTAATCATAACATGGTGTTTACATGTTCACAGATGAAATTTCACATTTACGTTTCACGCATGGCTTTTCTTATGATCCTAACAATTTACGTATGGATTTTCTTACGATCCTAACGATTCATACGTTCAACCTTTTGGCAGCTATCTGGCTCCATATGTATCTCACCGGAGAAAGCATGTGAGCGACCAAAACAGTGCCCCTCTGTCTCTTTATGTGTAGGTCATCTATCTGATGCTGTCTGGTCCAAACGAGTATGACATTGTTGCCGCCCATAGCATTGAATGGAATGCAAGGGAAGCATGCGTGCATTGGGCTTACCTTGATTTTAAAAAAGCATAAAAAATTAGCCAATCAGCGTTGAGCTAAACAGAGCGAGCTCAACTGTGAATGGTCTTGGCGCACCAAAAGAAAGTGTCAAGGGAAGCCAGCTTTGATATTGGTGTCACTCCTATCAAATCACATTGAGCATACGTCATTGACAGAAACAACTTGAATTGTTGCATCTTGTTGTGTTGTTGTCGTCTGGTGGCTAGCTAGCTAGCTAAAATTGTCCCTTTCCTAAATTAGCCATGGATGGAGATAGAGATTTGAACTTGTGGTTTTACTTAATTCTCCTTACTGGCCAATGATTGTAATGCTGATTCTGATCCAACCATTAATTAATACATTGTTGTGCCCCTGGCCTGAGAGGATGGAAGTTCAATATGTAGCTAGATGTAGAAGGCTAATGTTAACTAGCTAACATTGCCCATGAATGGAAGTTAGGCTAGCAAACAACCATTTTAGCAAGGTAGCCTAGGACAACAATAAATAAAAGCCTGTCCTGTATGACAGAGTGATAGACTGTTTTGTCAACATGAAAGAGAGGAGGATGGCATTGGAGTTTCTCGACAAGTAGGGTGTAAACATATTTTTCTACTTGCACAAACAGAAATCCGAACCATGGACAGCCGCATCTTAAATATATATATAGAGAGAGCGAACAGACACAGAGAGCATGGCAACCTGAGTTCTTCTGCAAAAAGATAGAATTTAGAGTTGGATAAATGTAAATAAACTTGCATTTTTTCACTAGGACATCAAAACCTTCATTCCAAATCACAATTCCATACCTAAAACCTTAATTTTGAACAAAATTACCTGAATGGACTATTACTAGCAAGAATTATCAAGAAGAAAAAAAACTTCTAACAAACCAAAACCTGCATAAGAAACACAGCGGAATATGGAAACACCATCTAGCAGAAAACTAGGTGAGTAATGTTCAGTCTGAACTTACTTCTGAAGCCAAAAATTAAAAGACAATCTCTTGGTAATTTTATTATATAAAGCTTAATAAATAAGGCTATGAAGCTGCTATGAAAGAAACTGACTGAAATTCCCACAGAAGTGTGAAGTGAGAGGTGTGAAAACTCTTGAGCCTAACAATGGCAGGAGAGTTTCCCGTCCCATTGGTGCAGAGGTAACAGCCCACAAAATTAGGTGGAAACTGAGATGCACTTCCTAGCCTCCTGCCCAATGTATGACCATATTAGAGACACATATTTCCCTCAGATTACACAGATCCACAAAGAACTCCAAAACAAACCCAATTTTGATAAACTCCCATATCTACCGGGTGAAATCCCACAGTGTGCCATCACAGCAGCAAGATTTGTGACCTGTTGCCACAAGAAAAGGGCAACCAGTGAAGAACAAACACCATTATAGATACAACCCTTATTTATGCTTATTTATTTTCCCTTCTGTACTTTAACCATTTGTACATTGTTACAACACTGTATGTATATATATATATATATATATACACGTAATATGACATTTGTAATGTCTTTATTGTTTTGAAACTTCTGTATGTGTAATGTTTACTGTTCATTTGTATTGTTTATTTAACTTTTGTATATTATCTACCTCACTTGCTTTGGCAATGTTAACACATGTTTCCCATGCCAATAAAACCCTTGAATTGAATTAAAATATAGTACCCCCTGGATTCATCTCTATTTTTAACTGATATGCAGCCTTCAATTGTAAGTTACATCAATAAGAAACAATATTGTTGCTTTGATCACATCAGAAGATATCCTCCTCAGAATCTCCAAAATACAATAGTCACAGGACAACTTTATTCTGCCGTCTTAAAGGACCATTCGCCGTCACTCACACTGTTGGGGCGAGTGACTCTGAACTTACTATGGCTAGCCCCAAGTCCTTCTTGTTTCTCTGGTGCTTTATGCTATTTGCCTCATGACTCCTGCGTGTGTAACAGTATAGCTTCTGTCCCTCTCCTCGCCCCAACCTGGGCTCCGACCAGGGACCCTCTGCACACATCAACCACAGTCACTCACGAAGCATCGTTACCCATCGCGCCACAAAAGCTGCGGCCCTTGCAGAGCAAGGGGAACAACTACTTCTAGGTCTCAGAGCGAGTGACGTCACCGACTGAAACACTATTAACGCGCACCACCGCTAACTAGCTAGCCATTTCACATCGGCCGCACGTGCTTTGTTGACTATGAACTTTCTTGTTTACCCAACCGTGGGTTCTAACCACCTCTCGCCAGCTTTGTATTCATGTTACCTGATGAAATTGCTTTACAATATGATCTTGTGCATGTATACCCAGGCCAATTTACTGTTGCTAACCCCAATTCTGGTTTCTGCTCTGATTTCTGCTTCACGGATTTCTGCTCTCGTAAAAGCCTGGGTTTTCTGCACATTAACACTAGAAGGTTTTAACATAAAATGGATCAATTGAAAGTGTGGGTTCACAGCTCCAATCCAGATGTGTTGGTCATTACTGAGTCGTGGTTAAGGAAGAGTGTTTTGAATACTGATGTTAACCTTTCTGGTTATAACCTTTTTCGGCAAGACAGATGGTGGGGGAGTGGCAATCTTTACCAAGGATCACCTTCAGTGCTCGGTTGTCTCCACCAAGTCTGTCCCCAAACAACTTGATTTCCTGGTTTTACGCATTAAACGTTCAAATAACTCTTTGTTGACTTGTTGCTGGGTGTTATCGGCCACCATGATCCCCTCTGTCGAAGACACCTGGACCATCTTTTGTTAAATTTTCAGTGGTATCGTTAACAAATACGCACCCATAAAGAAAATTATCATTAAAAATAGGTTCAGTCCCTGGTTCGACCGTGATCTGTCAGAGTTACTCCACCTCAAGAATTCCATTTGGCAAATCGCTCGGCACACGCATACTCAGACTGACTGGCTTTCGTTCAGGCAAATTAGAAATAAGTGCACTCAGGCTATCAAGAAGGCCAAAGTTAGTTACTTTAAGGAGCAGTTCTCTCTCTGTGGGTCTAACTGCAAGAAGTTCTGGAAAACGGTTAAAGACCTGGAGAATAAACCCTCCTCCTCACAGCTGCCTATGTCCCTTAATGTTGATGATCTGGTTGTTACTGACAAGGAGCACATGGCTGAGCTCTTTAATCACCACTTCATTAAGTCAGGATTCCTATTTGACTCTGCCATGACTCCTAGAACTATTCAACATTTCATCATATCCCACCCCTTCTAATCCCTGATGCTGCTTCATCTTTTTCCCCTGCCACGCTTCAAAGTTTCTCCCTGCAGGCGGTCACTGAGTCCGAGGTGCTAAAGGAGCTCCTTAAACTTGACCCCAACAAAAACATCTGGGCCAGATGGTTTAGACGCTTTCTTCTTTAAGGTTGCTGCCCCTATCATGGCCAAGCCTGTCTCTCCTCTCTAGAGAGGTTCCCATTGCTTGGAAGGCAGCCACTGGGCATCCTTTATTTAAGGGGTGAGACCAAGATGATCCTAACTGTTATAGGCCTATTTCTATTTTGCCCTGTTTATCAAAAGTGTTGGAAAAACTTGTCAAAAATTAACTGACTGGCTTTCTTGACGTCTATAGTATTCTCTCGGGTACACAATCTGGTTTCCGCTTAGGTTATGGATGTGTCACTGCAACCTTAAAGGTCCTCAATGATGTCACCATTGCCCTTGATTCTAAGCAATGTTGTGCTGCTATTTTTATTGACTTGGCCAAAGCATTTGATACGCTAGACCATTCCATTCTTGTGGGCCGGCTAAGGATTATTGGTGTCTCTGAGGGGTCTTTGGCCTGGTTTGCTAACTACCTCTCTCAAAGAGTGCAGTGTATAAAGTCAAAACATCTGCTGTCTCAGCCACTGTCTGTCACCAAGGGAGTACCCCCAAGGCTCGATCCTAGGTCCCACGCTCTTCTCAATTTACATCAACAACATTGCACAAGCAGTAGGAAGCGCTCTCATCCATTTATATGCAGATGATACAGTCTTATACTCAGCTGGCCCCTCCCCGGATTTTGTATTAAACGCTCTACAACAAAGCTTTCTTAGTATCCAACAAGCTTTCTCTGTCCTTAACCTTGTTCTGAACAACTCTAAAACAAAGGTAATGTGGTTTGGTAGCAAGAATGCCCCTCTCCCCACCGGTGTGATTACTACCTCTGAGGGTTTAGAGCTTGAGGTAGTCACCCCATACAAGTGTCATACACTGTCCTTCTCTCAGCACATATCAAAGCTGCAGGCTAAGGTTAAATCTAGACTTGGTTTCCTCTATGGTAATCGCTCCTCTTTCACCCCAGCTGCCAAACTAACCCTGATTCAGATGACCATCCTACCCATGATAGACTACAGAGACGTGATTTTATAGATCGGCAGGTAAGAGGGATCTCGAGCGGCTAGATGTTCTTTACCATTCGGCCATCAGATTTGCCACAAATGCTCTTTATAGGACACATCACTGCACTCTATACTACTCTGTAAACTGGCCACCTCTGTATACCTGTCTCAAGGCCCACTGGTTGATGCTTATTTATAAAACCCTCTTAGGCCTCAGTCCCCCCTATCTGAGATACCTACTGCAGTCCTCATCCTCCAACATACAACACCCGTTCTGCCAGTCACATTCTGATAAAGGTTCCCAAAGCACACAGATCCCTGGGTCACTCCTCTTTTCAGTTCTCTGCAGCTAAGGACTGGAACGAGCTGCAAAAAAACACTCAAACTGGACCGTTTTATCTACATCTGTTCATTCAAAGACTCAATCATGGACACTCTTACTGACAGTTGTGGCTGCTTCACGTGATGTATTGTTGTCTCTACTTTCTTGCCATTTGTGGTGCTGTCTGTGCCCAATAATGTTTGTACCATAGTTTGTGCTGTGTCATGACTCTCATTTGAGGATCCAAAGATCAGGTTACAGTGGATCAGCGTCTACAGAGCCCTCTCACCCGCAGAGGGGGGAAGGGATTGATGTGGGGGGTTTTATGACACCTCACGTCGATCGTAAATTGTGGGCAGCAGACGACTCCTTTTGGTCTCTAGTATGGGTGAATGGAATGTCTTTGTTACAGAAGATTTTGCCACCCACAACATCCAACAAGGAACACTGGGACAATATATTTCAACATCTGAATGTTGGGAATGATGAAAGATGGAATTTGGAAAATTAATGTATATTTTACCATGTCATTAAAAATGGTATAAACACGTTATAATGAAAAAATTGTAACTTGAGGAGCTTTAACACTGTGTATATCAGGTTTACATCCTTTACGTGGTGTAGAAAATATCAAGGATGAAGAGAATGTTTTTGTGATGATAGGATTGTGATTTTAGTTCTCTAACAAGATCATAGTAATTATAATACTTTGCCTCTTAACTAGCCACGCCCCTGGGAGCCCAGCGAGCATGTCATCGTGATGAAAATGCCCCTTTTACCCAGAAGGTATAAAATATTGAGTTAAGAATTAACATACCAGACTAAACGGACCATAAGCTGCAGCTAGGTCACGACCAATGAAAATCAACATGACGTTGAAGAAGACGAAGTAGCCTCTAACAGTCAATATTACGGTTGAGTATATCTAAGAAAGGGAATTTGAGTATGAACATCTGGTTACTCTTTTCAAATCATCACCGACTACACTGCTTTCATCACCACTTGGGATCATTGACACGGCTGATTAGCCGTCCTCAGAAGACCACGCTTCAAGAACAAGTGCAAGTAAACAGACAACTAAGAAGAGCATTGTGACCTGTTGTGAACGATCAGAGCCTTACACCTGAGAACGAAGGAGAAGGCCCATCCAAAGGAGAAGGCCCAATCTAACAATTTTCACGAAGGCCTGGGTCCAACAGAGATACACGACAAAGACCTTCAACACGTAAATACATGCATTACTTCTTACCCAAAGGGGCAGCAGTTCGGGGCAAGGTATTAGGGTTACTGTGAGCATAGTTCCCCAAAGTATCCAAGTGTTGTCTCTCTTTCTCTTTAACTCTCCATCTTTTGTAACAACTGTCATATTGTGTTAGTCCGCCAGGTACCGGTCATCATATTAAGTTTCTAATCAATAACCTATACTGTGTGTGTGGGTGTCTGTGTGTATCCTGTGTTTTCATTTAGTGTGTTAGTAAATAAATAAATAAATACATTTATGTGGTACAAAATTATCAGTAAGACTCAGGTTTGTGCAGATTCAATAAGTCAGAATGAGACTGATGTGAGGTAATGATTAATAAGTGACTGTTTTTGATATATATATCCTTTAGGTAATTCGGGAGATGGTAACTCGTTAAACAATTTCTCCCGTGGTGCCCCAAAGTCCTAATGAGTTAATTGTTACATGATTAATTTAATCTGGTAAGAATTAGACATAGTAGGTAATTATTCGATAAATAACAGTCATCACATTAATGAGAGTCACGTCACGACTAGAGGTCGATTTCAAATTTTCATAACAATCGGAAATCTGTATATTTTTTTACACCTTTATTTAATCTTTATTTAACTAGACAAGTCAGTTAAGAACACATTCTTATTTTCAATGACGGCCTAGGAATGGTGGGTAAACTGCATCGTTCAGGGGCAGAACGACAGATTTTCACTTTGTCAGCTCGGGGGATCCAATCTTACAGTTAACTAGTCCAGCGCAATAACAACCTGCCTCTCTCTCGTTGCACTCCACAAGGAGACTGCCTGTTACGCAAATGCAGTAAGCCAAGGTAAGTTGCTAGCTAGCATTATACTTATCTTATAAAAAACAATCAATCATAATCACTAGTTAACTACACATGGTTGATGATATTGTCTAGCGTGTCATGCATTGCGTATAATCTGACTGAGCATACAAGTATCTAAGTATCTGACTGAGCGGTGGTAGGCAGAAGAAGGCGCGTAAATATTAATTCAAACAGCACTTTCTGCGTTTTGCCAGAAGGTCTTCCTTGTGCGTCAAGCATTGCCCTGTTTATGACTTCAAGCATATCAACTCCTGAGATGATGCTGGTGTAACCGAAGTGAAATGGCTGGCCAGTTAGCGCACGCTAATAGCGTTTCAAACGTCACTCGCTCGCTCTGAGCCTTGGAGTGGTTGTTTCCCTTGCTCTGCATGGGTAACGCTGTTCGAGGGTGGCTGTTGTCGTTGTTTTCCTGGTTCGAGCCCAGGGAGGAGCGAGGAGAGGGACGGAAGCTATACTGTTACACTGGCAATACTAAAGTGCCTATAAGAACATCCAATAGTCAAAGGTTAATGAAATACAAATGGTATAGAGAGAAATAGTCCTATAAATCCTGTAATAACTACAACCTAAAACTTCTTACCTGGGAATATTGAAGACTCATGTTAAAAGGATGTTCTGAGCAAGGAACTTAAACGTTAGCTTTCTTACATGGCAAATATTGCACTTTTACTTTCTTCTCCAACACTTTGGTTTTTGCATTATTTAAACCAAATTGAACATGTTTCATTATTTATTTGAGGCTAAAATGATTTTATTGATATATTATATTAAGTTAAAATAAGTGTTCATTCAGTATTGTTGCAATTGTCATTATTAAAAAATATATATTTTTTTTTAAATCGGCCTATTAATCGGTATCGGCTTTATTGGTCCTCCAATAATCGGTATCGGCGTTGAAAAATTATAATCTGTCGACCTCTAGTCACGACAGCTGCTACCATGTTGTGCTGCTACCATGTTGTGCTGCTGCCATGTTGTGTTGCTACCATGCTGTGTTTTTATGTGTTGCTGCCATGCTGTTGTTGGCTTAGGTCTCTCTTTATGTAGTGTTGTGGTGTCTCTCATGTCGTGATGTGTGTTTTGTCCTATATTTTTATTTGATTTTGTATTTTGAATCGCAGCCCTCGTCCCCCCAGGAGGCCTTTTGCCTTTTGGTTGGCCGTCATTGTAAATAAGAATTTGTTCTTAACTGACTTGCCAAGTTAAATAATGGTTAAATAAAAAATAAAAAACATAATATATATCTTGATTGGATTAAATTGTTTTTGGTATCTTTTAGTTGTCACTGTATTAGACTAAGCAAAGGTGATTTGATAATGTTGAAATGGTGTTGGAATAGTGGAGGCAACTCCTGTTTTCTTTGCAACTTGTGGTAAATGTCTGTGGTTCTAAATTAATAGTTGTTTAGTGGTCCGAAAATGTCGGAAACATTAACTTGCTTGAGGTCATGTAACTGTCTATTACATGCAATATGCTATGTGGACTAAACCGAACAGAGGTTGCTATCCAGTTTTGTGATAAAATAAAAGGTTTGGGTGAATTTATTCTTCAACTGTCTTATTGTCTCGGGCTTTAGGCCTAAATAACACTGTGGCAACATATTACTTAACAGGTTATAGAGCAAACAACACAATTATCACAACACATAGGTTGTAATATGGCTTTTTTTCTGGCTTCCTCAGTGATTTTACCCACGCACCGCTACTGTAAAAAAAAAACATTAATTATGCAAGGAAATCGCTTGCTACTTTAGCTACGTTATTGTAACTGACCACAAACGGCACACAACATAGACTATGTTTGCATGCTGTCAAGACTTGCGATCCCATTTAGCTAGCTAGATATTTGTAATTCTCACAAGTACTTTAGTCTAGATAATCACTAAATACTTGACCCTTCTTATAACTTACAGTAAGTTCCGTGTCGTTGCTACGATGTTGATTGCTTTACATCGAACACAGAAATAACTTTAGAAGTCAACGATCAGCTGACTCGAAAAAAAGCAAACCAATCCGAGGGCGTATCTCCTGGCAGCGTACGTGCTGACGTGATTTCCAAGTACAGTGTCAGGCCAGTAGATGGCAATAAATTACCCCTCGAAAGACAATGATAGAATAAGAAAATAATGACTTCCGGTTTTGGAGCGCACTTGTAACAAGCTACGAATAATCAACTCTACACGTCAAATATGATGATATAAGGGGAGAGTTCTTCATGTTCTATTTTCAGTTTGGGAAGTTGAACGATGTGTGCCGTGTTTGACGGGACTTCCCTGACAGTCACCATGCAGCCCTCTCTCACTCACACACCGCAGAATGCATTTAGGTGAGTTGCTTAGCATAGGTAGCATGCTAGCTAGCTAGCCAGTAGTTGTAGCTATGTGGCTGCTTCCCTACTGTACCAACAAGTTATAAGGCTGTTATTGTGCTAAGGTGCTAGATGCAGTGGTCAGCATTTTTCAAGCATATTTATGAAATATTACAGTCTGAGAGAAAATACAATTGATACCAATTGTTTTTAGAGAGAAACTTAACTTTTATCGTGTGTGTAGCCCCCAGGAACTGTCCCAGGAGATAAAATCCTTCATCAGTGGCGTGGACCAGACCCAGGGTCGTAAACTCAGCGTCCGTGAGCATGCCCGCTGTGCCGTGCGTCTACTACGGTCTGTGCCTGCCTGTCGCGGGGCGGTCCTCGAGCACCTAAGGGGCGTGTACAACGAGCACGTCTCAGCCTTTCTTCACAATCTAGAGACAAACGGCGATGGCGACGGGGACTCCAACCTGGAGGATGTCATCACGGAGGTCCATGGCGTCCTGGCGGAGTTCATTAAGCTCAACCCCCGAGCCTGGGCTCCCCTTGTCTCAACCTGGGCTGTAGACCTGCTGGGGCAGCTGAGCTCCAAGCATGCTGGCCGCAGGGCAGCTCCCCACTCCTCCAGCCTCAACGAGCTGCTGCAGCTGTGGATGTCCTGTGCGGCTACACGCTCCCTCATGGAGGCCTATACCCAGTGCCTAGCGGCCATGATAGCCTGGTGTCCTGACCAATGTGTGGACGCTCTCCTGGACACCTCCGTGCAGCACTCCCCCCACTTCGACTGGGTGGTGGCTCACATCGGATCCTCCTTCCCGGGCACCATCATCAGCCGTGTCCTGGCCTGTGGCCTTAAAGACTTCTGCTCCCACGGGACGGCTGACAAGTGTCAGGGAGATAAGAGCAGCCGAGTGCCTAAGATCGGCTCTGTGGTGGGGATCCTAGGCCACCTGGCGGCGCGGCACTCTGACAGCATCCGGCGGGAGCTGCTGAGGATGTTCCAGGAGAGCCTCAGTCCCCCGACTATACCCCCCAGCTCTGGGTCCACCTCCTTGGAGCACTCAGCCCAGCTCCGCAGAGCCACAGTGCCCTTCCTTCTCCAGCTGGCGGCGCTGTCTCCTTCTCTTCTGGGCGCCGTATCTACAGAGCTGGTGGAGTCTCTACGGCCTCCAGTCTTGCTCCAGCTCCAGGCTGTTCTACAGGGCCTTCCCAGGGACGAGCTTGACAACATGCTGGGACTGGCTGTCCACCTCATCGCCCAGAGCCCTGCTGGAGGGGCACGCATCCTCCGCTTCCTAGCTGACACGGCCACTCCCGCCTCTGTCATCATCTCCGGCCCCATGTCTTCCCCTCACGAGGGGGTCCGGGAGGCCTGCGACCTCCTCCTCCAGATGCTCCTGCTGCACCTCCACAAGCTGGTCTACACCCGCTCAGAAGGGGATGACGGCTACTACAGCCGCCCCCACTCTCCCTCCTCCCAGGCGCCCCGTGTGGTCCCCTTCCTAGAGGAGCTGCAGTCCCACGTGGGAGAGCTCTGTGCTGAGATGCTGAGACTGGAGAGGAAGCGTCATCTCTGGCTGCACCAGCTGCTGTGTCTGCTGTGTCTGCTGTCTGTATACGGGGGCCCTAGCGTGGCCACGGAGGCCCTCTGTCAGCTGCTCACCCTGGCCCGGAACCCAGACCAGCTGGCCCTGGCCTGGCAGCTCCACACCCCACTGTCCGCCTGCCTGCCGGGCCTCATCCCTGCCGCAGTGACCCGCTGCGTGGCCCAGATCCATACACACACCCTGGGACCCAGGCAGCTCTGCCAGCTCCTTCTCAACCTGGGCTCTGCCATGCAGAGTGTACAGGAGGAGGAGAGGAGGGGCCCAGGAGGAGGTATGGGAGGAGGAGGTGCTAGTCCTCAGTCCTCCATGCCAGTGCAGGTTGGAGCAGCGGTCTCAGGACACCTCCATGACTTCTGTCCTCTGCTCCTCCACAGTGATCCGGCGGTATCCCACGCTGCCGTGTGGCTCCTGTCCCGCAGCCCCCTCCCCCGTGCTGCCCTGCCTTCCCACCTGTTGCTTGTTTGTCGAGCTGCCGTCACACACTTCTTTCTGGCACTGCGGAGGAGAGGAGAGACAGGGAAGGGGAGAGACGAAGGCCAGGGAGGAGAGGCGGTGAACTGTTCGGTGCTCCTCCTGTCCCGTCTGGTAGGTTACTCCCCTCTAACCCTCAAATGTGTCCTGCAGCACCTGGTGGAGGGAGCTCTACATAAAGGAAACACTGACTTGTTCGGAGGGCAGAGTGAGGACATTGGAGGGGACACCCCCATCTCCCCGTCCCTGGCCCCTGACCGGGTGGGCTCCCTGCTGGACATCAACTGCAGGTTCGGCACCACGGTCAACTTCTCTGGCAGTGTGTGGTCTGTGTTCCATGCTGGGGTGATAGGGAAGGGTCTGAAGCAGCGCAGTGCTACGCCTCACCCTGACGCCGCCAGTGTCATACAGAATGTCCAGACTCTGCTGGCTGTCACCGTCCAGTGCTGCAGTGCACCCTCCGGGAATGGCGGCAACGGTGGAGGCACCCGACACCAGCCCTCCGTTCCAGACGAGCCGCCGCCCATCAACGCTGAGGCGGCCAAAATGATGGCAGTGACGCTGGTGGAGTATATCTGCCCCGACGTGGCCAACGGGGAACTGTCATGGCCGCCAGAGGAACATGCACGCACAACTGTAGAACGTGACATACACATCCGCCGCTGCTTCGAGGCCCACCCTGTCCTCTTCCCTTTACTCCATGTTGTGGCTGCCGGGCGTCCTGCTCTCTGTTACTGTTCTGCGGTGCTCCGGGGCCTGCTGGCCACTCTGCTGGCCCACTGGGAGGCTTCGAGGGAGGCTTTGGCGATGGACTCCCCGTGGCACCTCCAGGCCTCATGCATGCTGGTGTCCTGTATGGGCGAGGGCCAGCTGCTGCCCCCTGTGCTGGGCAACGTCCACGAGGCTTTCCCCTACCTGACGCCGTTCGAAGTGAGGCTTCTCCTCCTGGCTGTGTGGGAATATGTAAGGGGTAACGGCCCCATGCCACAGAAGTTTGTCTTCAGTGCCGAGAAGGGCCTGTTCTGCCGGGATTTCTCGCGGGACGGAGACGTGGCGAGATACGTAGCACCCATTCACAGTGTCCTGCATAAGAACATTGACCGGCTGGGGCATCTATGCTGGCGTTTCCAGCTCTGAACAAGGGAAGGAGAGAACTGATAGAGGGATGGACAGGAAAAAGGTGCAAGAAGTGGGACGGTTGGAATTGTTTGTGAAAGATGAGGATGGGGGTGGTTGGTGATCGGGAATTGTGGAGATGTTGCTTTGCTGTTTTCTTGTTTGTTGCTCTAACTTGAATCTAGATCTGTATGCACTCTGAAGCATAGTTGAGCATATTATATCTACTGTTTATCTTTCTCCTGTTTTGTATCATTTTTATAGATTAAGTATAATTTTTTATGTAGCTGTTACTGTAGGGGGATAAAAACATGTAGTATACCATAAATTAGCAGAAAAGGGAGTGATCATAATTTTGTTGTTTCAAATATCTGGCCTTTGAACTTGACTGTCTACATTTCGAGCTACAGCAGTTCTGAATTTCAATTCAACTTATTTTTTCTTGAATTGAAACAGAAGTACAACTTTGTAATGAGAAGGTACATCAATGATAATGTAATCATTTTACATCAACTAACACAGCCTGCAGGTATATGATGAATCACACAAACATTCCATAAAATGTCTTTACATACAGCACAATTTATGTTTGAACCAGATCTCCTAATAAATGTGCAAGAGTGCAGCAAAGCTGAGACTGTTATTTTGTCAACCTAGAGGGGTATTCTATCAACACTACACCTTTGACACTTAATGGGCCATTTTCAATTCATTAATTGGATTTGAATGAATCTGAATTGACCCCAAATGTGCATGCCATTCTAAACAGCCATACATATCTGTAAAAGATCATTGTCTCTGACTTCCATATGCTCTGTACAAATGTTTCACAATGTAGTTTTATATTGGTAGAGCCTGTAAGTGTGTTTGTCCCTGAAGGAAAAATAAGCAAGTGCAGTGCAACCATAGAGAATTGCTCCAGAACTGACCACCTCAAGCTGACGTGTCCTTGTCTGAGAGGATAAAGAAATACAAGGAGGGGATAAACGGTGAATAATTCCAGAAGACTCATAAATACAATATCAGTTTCAAATCTAAATGCCGATAAAAATTGAATATATATAAATACTGAAAATAATCCACCAATATCGAATTTCGTCCTATATATTTAAAGACTACAAAAAAATATTGTTACTCCACGATATTTGTTAGTTTGAGTGAAACCGGGGTGGGCCAAGGTTGAAACTAAACCAAGATGGCCGCCTTCGTAGTAAGGTAAGACAAAGCATTTCTGCGGTTAAATTACACATTTAACTAGTGGTTTCGAAAAATATTCCGCATGCACAGTAATTCGCTTGCAATATCCAGGAGTAGACAGGTTGAGTTATCTTTTTACTGTCTCTAGCTAGCAGCTCGAGCCTTTAATTGAAATAGCGGCCTGACAGCGCTCTCTAAGCAGCTAACGTTAACCTTTTGGGATGATGATCTATCTAGCTGGATGATGATCTATCTAGCTAGATAATGATCTATCTAGCTAGATAATGGACATACATTGGTAACTATTTCGATCGGTGAAATATCATATGTGCGTATCTCTGTCCTACATCTTGTATTACGACGGGGATTTAGGTAACTAGCAGCCGGTGTTGGCTAACTAGCCAGATTTGACAGGACCAAATCGACGTTAGCAGTTAGCTTGCCAGATGAATAGCTCTAACAGCATTTTAAGGACGCAGCGAGCGCAAATGACAAGAAGCCATGTTAGCCAGATAATAGTTTGCCAAAGATGGCCTTTCTATTAACCATGCATACTAGGTCATTAACATATATAGCTAAGTTAACTAGCTATAACGTTAGTGATTCATAAAACAGTTAGACGAGGTTAATCAACAACAGGATATGGTACCCGGAAGCAGCAACTTCGGGTCCTTGAGTACAACATATATTTTTGTTGTAACCCCAGACAAAAATACTTGATTCAACTTGTCTGAATCACTTCAAAGGTAACGCGTATCTCACATGTGGGGTACAACATTCATGTTGTGACGGGTGTGATTGCTATGATGATTTCCTCCTTTTAATGTGGTGATTGTAGTCTAATCGGGTGCACCAGTTGACCAGTAGAATCAGGTCTGCTTGTCTTGGGGCACAACAGACATGTGCTGTTGGGAGTACTCGAGGATCTCAGTTGGAATATGTTTATGACTTGTTGTCAGCGTTATCTATCACTGTAACGTTTCCAGAGCTGAATGTATGTAGTATTTTTCCACTTAACATTTACTTCCAATTTTCTGTTTCTCTCATCAGCCCTCTCAAGATGGGGCCTCTGTTAGTGTTGTGGCTGGCTGGCTGCCTCAGTGGGACCTGGGCAGTGGACCGGGGGAACTTCAAAACCTGTGACCAGAGTGCATTCTGCAAGTGAGTTCTAGATGATACGCAGCTACACCACTTAGCACCTTCATAGAGATTGTACACAGTCAATGAGAGTAGACTGTCAGTCTAAGTAACTGATGGTAACGTGTAAGTCAACAAGTCTACCTCCATTCTCTTCCACACTTATGGTCCAGTGTTCACAATATGTACCTTAATAAACATGTTTTAACTCTGTGTGTTTGTGCACTCAGGCGTCAGCGAGCGTTAAAGCCTGGCCAGTCCCCATACAGAGCCCTGCTGGAGACCCTGGAGCTCACCAACACCAAACTCACACTGCAGCTCATCAATGACAACAACAAGGTTTGTTAGACACACACACAGACTTTAATTCACAGATGATGTAATATGTTATTGTACATCCATCCATACATGTATTAACAGGTGTGCTGAAACCCCTTTGGGTCCTGGTCTCGTCTTTTTTAACCCCCCCCCACCTCTCCCCCGCTCCCTCAGGTGCGTCTGCTGCTTGAGCTCTATCGTCTCCAGGGCAACATGACCAGGGTGAAGATAAATGAATTGAAGCCACTGAAGCCTCGTTTTGAGGTCCCCGATGTGCTCATCAATGACCCACCCACAGAGCCGTAAGTCTCATAGGGAGCCATCTGGAGTCGTGAATGGGTGACATTGAGCCATGTGGATGGGGAGAATTAAAGAATTGGTTAGGACAGAGACCAGAAATGGAGTTAAAAGGAAATGTAGTTAGTGGAGGAAGCAGGCAAACACTACCTGAGGGCATGCAGTAGATCAATTGCCTGGCTCTCAGTTGATAATATCATAACCTCCAGCACCAAGAGAGAATACATCTGTGAATAGACAGTGGAGACAAGATGGCACAGAATAATTTATTTGTTGGGTGTTTTCTGTTTCTTCCACCCATCAATTTACCTATTTCACACATCTCGTTCTCCTTCTCCTTCAGTTTGTCTCTCCTGTCTCGGGATGAGAACGGGGTGGTTCTGTCTTTGGGGGCAGACTCTCAGCGGCTGATCGTCAGCGCTAAGCCGTTCCGATTGGACATCATGGAAGGGCGGGAGGTTCTTCTGTCACTTAACTCCCGTGGCCTGCTGGCCTTCGAGCACCTCCGGATCCGCAAGGATACGTGAGTCACACCCACATCCCACGCACCCCTCACATCCCACGCACCAACTCACATCCCACGCACCAACTCACATCCCACGCACCAACTCACATCCCACGCACCAACTCACATCCCACGCACCAACTCACATCCCACGCACCAACTCACATCCCACGCACCAACTCACATCCCACACACCCCTCATGTTTCTTTGTTTTCTAGCTTTTTCACTGCTTGCTATTGTGTTCTCCATTTCATTATTATTTTCCTCCATTCTGTCCTGTTCTTCTCTTCTACCTCTCAGCATCTCCTATAAGATAAAAACCAAAGTTAGTAGCATGTGGGAAAACATCAAGTGGGTATTCTCTAGGTAAATTCCTTCACCTTTGTAGGTTTGTATTTGTCTGTGCTGGCAATGTAGGAGTATGGAATTGAGTTGTAGTTTAGACATCCAATAAGTTTAGACATCCAAAAATGACATGACCAAATGGCTCAAGGATGTGGTGACTTGGGCTGGTAGCATTTTCTGAAATATTTTCCTGTCTAGGCATGAAGGCCAGTTCTAGGCTCACTACCATTTGGTCTGCTCTTTACCGGTCATCAGAGGAGATGCTCACATGCCTTTTTCCTCCCACATTTCCACATTTCTCTTGACTTCAAATGTCGTCATGATACAGCCATTTCACCACACTGTTGACCCAACAGTCATGTCATATGTAGAGGCGGCTTAGTCTAATCCCATAGCACTGAGTAGACCACGATGTCTCTCCCCTCAAGGCTTGTTTGTTCTGGTCAGTGTGTGCTTTCACAGGGGTAGTATGCATGTGTTCGCTGAGGAAGTCTGTGTAAGGCAGGGTACCGGTAGTCACTTGCGGGTTAGTCATTTGGTGTTTACATCAAAATAACCACAAGTTATTAGAGTGAAATTTTAAAAGGTTAAGTAGGTTGACACTAACACTTTTGATTCTAGTGCGAAGGCTGTGTGGGGTCATGATTTTCCTGTTCTCTTTTCCATATGTGCCTCTTGTTCCATTTGGAATTTTTATTTACTCAGTTGTCAGGAGGTTATGTCTCTCTCTCTCTCCCACAGCAAGGTAGACCCAGAAGGAACGGAGAATAAAGAAGAAACTGAGGCTGCCAACGAACCGGCAGAAGGAGAGGAAGAGGTATGGGAGGGGTAACGAAGGATTCCCCCAGGCTTTTGATCAGGATCAGTAAACTGAACAAAAGATGCAGTTAAAGGTTTTTTTTAAATATTGCTTTCTGTTGTAACCTTACTGCCCTTGGGCTGAAATCAACCCCTTTCTGTTGTAACCTTACTGCCCTTGGGCTGAAATCAACCCATTTCTGTTGTAACCTTACTGCCCTTGGGCTGAAATCAACCCCTTTCTGTTGTAACCTTACTGCCCTTGGGCTGAAATCAACCCCTTTCTGTTGTAACCTTACTGCCCTTGGGCTGAAATCAACCCCTTTCTGTTGTAACCTTACTGCCCTTGGGCTGAAATCAACCCCTTTCTGTTGTAACCTTACTGCCCCTGGGCTGAAATCAACCCCTTTCTGTTGTAACCTTACTGCCCTTGGGCTGAAATCAACCCCTTTCTGTTGTAACCTTACTGCCCTTGGGCTGAAATCAACCCCTTTCTGTTGTAACCTTACTGCCCTTGGGCTGAAATCAACCCCTTTCTGTTGTAACCTTACTGCCCCTGGGCTGAAATCGAACCCTTTCTGTTGTAACTAGAGATTAAATGGTATGAGAATTTCATATCACGATTATAGTGACCAAAATTATCACGGTTAGCAGTATTATTGCGGTATTGTTAAAACGTGCAGAAAGTACTGATACTCACACACACTGAAATCATTTCACCAAGTTTTATATTGAAAACCAACAAACAATGAATTAGCAGCACTATGCACTTTTTGTGCATAAACATTAAATAATATCATTAAAGATGGCACTATGTGGCCATGAGGTAAAAGTTTCCCTTGTGTAGGTTTTAATGAACACAACCTTAAGTAAGCAAATCAAATGTGCATATAAAAGCAACACAAGTAAAGCATTGTGAATGTAAGAACAATACAACCATATGTAAACACATCCAATGTGGATGTAAGAACAATACAACCATATGTAAACACATCCAATGTGGATGTAAGAACAACACAACCATATGTAAACACATCCAATGTGGATGTAAGAACAATACAACCATATGTAAACACATCCAATGTGGATGTAAGAACAATACAACCATATGTAAACACATCCAATGTGGATGTAAGAACAACACAACCATATGTAAACACATCTAATGTGGATGTAAGAACAACACAACCATATGTAAACACATCCAATGTGGATGTAAGAACAATACAACCATATGTAAACACATCCAATGTGGATGTAAGAACAACACAACCATATGTAAACACATCCAATGTGAATGTAAGAACAATACAACCATATGTAAACACATCCAATGTGGATGTAAGAACAACACAACCATATGTAAACACATCCAATGTGGATGTAAGAACAACACAACCATATGTAAACACATCCAATGTGAATGTAAGAACAATACAACCATATGTAAACACATCCAATGTGGATGTAAGAACAACACAACCATATGTAAACACATCCAATGTGAATGTAAGAACAATACAACCATATGTAAACACATCCAATACAACCATATGTAAACACATCCAATACAACCATATGTAAACACATCCAATGTGAATGTAAGAACAATACAACCATATGTAAACACATCCAATACAACCATATGTAAACACATCCAATGTGAATGTAAGAACAACACAACCATATGTAAACACATCCAATACAACCATATGTAAACACATCCAATGTGGATGTAAGAACAACACAACCATATGTAAACACATCTAATGTGGATGTAAGAACAATACAACCATATGTAAACACATCCAATACAACCATATGTAAACACATCCAATGTGAATGTAAGAACAACACAACCATATGTAAACACATCTAATGTGGATGTAAGAACAATACAACCATATGTAAACACATCCAATACAACCATATGTAAACACATCCAATGTGAATGTAAGAACAATACAACCATATGTAAACACATCCAATACAACCATATGTAAACACATCCAATGTGAATGTAAGAACAACACAACCATATGTAAACACATCCAATATGCAGGTGTTGACATTAAACACAAAATGTAAACAAATCAAATGAACAGCACTGATTTTATGTCCGTTCTCTCCATAAAGAAACAAGGTGCTGCTGGCCTAACATCCTGTATGTATGCGTCGTTCACTTGAGATTGAAATGTAAAAATGTCAGCATATTTACTTTGTCTGGTTTAAGTAGTGATCTGCGAGGGGAGACTATGTGCCCACTGGCACTGAACACTGATGGCACGCTGGTTGCTGGGATGTACAAAAGCTTCCTGGCAACCGTGGCAAGGTGAGGCAGCTCTGATACATGGTGGTTCCACACCAGTGGATCCTCTTCTGCTGGAATGGGTGGCAGAGACAGGTAGACCTTGATCTCTTCTTTCACTCTGTCTTCTGGGGAGGTTGGAATCTGACCCTCTTCACCTCTCTGCTGACTTGTTGAGGTAATCTTTCTCAGCAACTCAGCCAGGCCTTTCCCCTCTGATGCCGCTGTAGGGGTGGTGGAGGTGCTGCTGGTGCTTTGTGGTTCTTCCCTGACTTGTGCAGCTGCCAGCTTCAAGGCCTCCTGAACACAGCTGTCAGTGTCAACTTTTGCAGCCTCAGGCTCACCTAAAAAGCTCCCTTTGAAGCAGGGGTCATTGAAACAAGCCATGTGCCTGACTCTTTGCCTAATGTGTATCTGTTGTTAAGCTCTTCTCTCATTACCCTTTTCATCTCCTTGGTCAGGGATGGATCCATATCCTTTTCCACCAGAACATCACGGGTGATGTGGTTCAGGACAGGCTTGATGGTTGACAGTGTCACTCATGTCTGAGGCAAGTGCATCTGTAAACTTGCTCAGAGGTTCAAGGAGCTGGCACAGTTGCTTCCATGACACTTATGTCGGCATCCATGGCCATCAGGTGCCATGTTCCTCTTTCTCCAGCCAGTGTCACACAGGCTGGCTGCTGTTGGCTGAGGAAACGCTCCAGCATCTTGTATGTAGATCCCCATCCGGTCACCACATCATGGATCAGAGCCTTCTGTGGCATGTTAAGGGCAGCTTGCTTTTCTCTCCGTTCTCTCCTTCCAGCTAAGTGAGAAGCCTTGGACCAGATGACAGCAGGCCTTGACTGTTGTGTCAACTCTCTGAATTTTCAGAGCCTTTGAGATGGCCAGGTTCAAATGATGGCCAAAGCACCCAAGCCACAGATCTGGGAACTCTTCAAAAGCCCTGGTCATGTTTGTTGTGTTGTCTGTGGTTATGCAGACCAGGTCTTTGTTGCTGATCCCCCACTCTTCCAGCATATTCTCAAACTGTGAGCCGAGTGATCTTCTGGGAAGAACTGTGTCTCCAGGCAGTTTTGATTCCAGTTGCCAGTCTGGGGTGAGGTAATAGATAGTGAAGCTGATGTATGGTTGACCACCCCGGATTTCACTGGTCCAGAGGTCAGTAGTTGCAGCAAACCATGTGCCTTGAGCCAAACCTTTTCCAACATCAGCTTTAACCCGGTTATACAGGTTTGGGATTTCAGTCTTGGAAAATAATGTTTGTGATGGCACGTTGTAGTGAGACACGGCCACCTTCATCAGCCTCAGAAAGCCAGGCCTCTCAACAATTTGAAATTGCATCATGTCCTTTGCAATGTAATATAAAAGGGCTGCAGTGAGGTCTTGAGCATGTTTTGATGTGGGTGCATAAGCGTCACAGCTGTCGATGAGGGACCGGTAGCATCACTGGGTTTGCCTGCTGCACTCCCGCTCTGTAAACAAGGGAATAGCACATGTATTATTATTGGTGTTACATTATAATTATTCACACACAGTCTATCTTCTGTGTTGCATTTGAGTATATGTAATGGCCTCATCCACAATTTACATAAATACAAATGAGTCTTAAGAAGACAGTGGTAGTTATTGCAATGAGCCCAACAATTGACATAAATACAGGAGTCTTGTACAGGAGTATATAGTGTTTCTCCTTTTGGAACACTTTTATAACCAAGTCGATGACTGACGGATTTTAATTGAACAAAATGTTGGTTGGGTGATTAAACTGCATAACGTGTTATCGTGTGCAATGGGCGAATAGTCTGCAGACACACGGCGCATACAGCAGAAGAACAACGTAGTGTTTTTACAAGAGTAGGAAACACTGACATTTTCCGTTTACATTATTGACAAGCTATTAGCAAGTTAGACAGACACCATGACATTTTCCCCCGTTCAAAGTCCCTACATCATGCATTGAGCTAAAACTTAACTTACTCTGCATTCGCTATAAAGTAGTGGGTGGTGGTTACGAAGATGACTCAATAGATTTGAGTTGTTGCCCCCTTATATGCATTTTTTGTTGTTGCGTATTCTGCAGACAGGGTGACCATCTTCGATTAAGTTTCCCTCGGCACTCTTGTAAAACCCAAAATACGACCACACTTCAGATTTGGTCCTCTTAGACGGCAGAAAAATCTCCCGAGCGCTGTCACTGCCTTCCGCCATGTTTTCACACAAAACAAAACCCACGTTGCATGCTGCGCCAGACTGTTGCTAACTTTGGTTGATGTTGGACAGTGTTTACCGTGAGTTTTTCAAACCGTGGTAATCAAACACGGTTTTAATGATTTATTTAAAATTTGAAACGGTAATACTAACCTTCGGGAATTTTGCCATGGTTTATCGTGAAGCCGGTAACCATTTCATCCTTAGTTGTACCATTACTGTCACTGGGCTGAAATCAAACCCCTTGTTGCTTTTCCCATTCTCTCTCGCACCACAAGGCTCCTCTGCAATTATTTCCATCTGTCTCCTCTTTTGTTCCTTCCTTCCTTGAAGGCGAAGGAGGATGAGAAAGTGGAAGATGGAATGTGGGAGGAGACATTCAAATCGCACACAGACAGCAAACCCAATGGTACGTATACTTTTCTGTGGACCCGTAATTTCAATTGACAGGTGAAAGAGGCGGCTTGCAGTTGAGTACTTGGTATTCTGATCCTGAGTACTCACCGCTCATCTCCTGGAGATATTATTTTATGATTGGATGAGTTTTATGACTTGCGTTAGGCACAGTGACTAGTCAGTGTTGTTTTTCTGAGTGTATCTTGATTGGCTGTTATCTCTCTTAGGCCCTTCCTCCATCAGTCTAGACTTCTCTCTGCCAGGGGTGGAGAACGTCTATGGAATCCCAGAACACGCAGACAGCCTCAAACTCAAAGCCACTGAGTAAGTGACTGACATTGACCATGACATTGGTTAATCCGCCATCGATAAAAGACAGTACTGTACAGCCGTATTCATCGGCCTGGCCTAGGTTTTCGACTCAACAGCCACATTCTTATCGGCAGACTCAACAGCCTTGGTTTCTCAAATGACTGCCTCGCCTGGTTCACCAACTACTTCTTAGAGTTGAGTGTGTCAAATCGGAGGGCCTGCTGTCCGGACCTCTCGCAGTCTCTATGGGGGTGCCACAGGGTTCAATTCTCGGGCCAACTCTTTTCTCTGTATACATCAATGATGTCGCTCTTGCTGCTGGTGATTCTCTGATCCACATCTATGCAGACGACACCATTCTGTATACATCTGGCCCTTCTTTGTGTAACGGATGTGAAACGGCTAGCTAGTTAGCGTTGGTGCGTGCTAAATAGCGTTTCAATCGGTGACGTCACTTGCTCTGAGACCTTGAAGTAGTGGTTCCCCTTGCTCTGCAAGGGCCGCGGCTTTTGTGGAGCGATGGGTAACGATGCTTCGTGGGTGACTGTTGTTGATGTGTGCAGAGGGTCCCTGGTTCGCGCCTGGGTATGGGCGAGGGGACGGTCTAAAGTTATACTGTTACATTGATGCACACACATTTGGACACTGTGTTAACTAACCTCCAGACGAGCTTCAATGCCATACAACACTCCTTCCGTGGCTTCCAACTGCTCTTAAATGCAAGTAAAACTAAATGCATGCTCTTCAACCGATCGCTGCCCGCACCTGCCCGCCCGTCTAGCATAACTACTCTGGACGGTTCTGACTTAGAATATGTGGACAACTTCAAATACCTAGGTGTCTGGTTAGACTGTAAACTCTCCTTCCAGGCGCACATTAAGCATCTCCAATCCAAAAATCTAGAATCGGCATCCTATTTTGCAACAAAGCATCCTTCACTCATGCTGCCAAACATACCCTCGTAAAACTGACTATCCTACCGATCCTTGACTTCGGCAATATAATTTACAGAATAGCCTCCAACACTCTTCTCAGCAAATTGGATGCAGTCTATCACAGTGCCGTCCGTTTTGTCACCAAAGCCCCATATACTACCCACCACTGTTACCTGTATGCTATCGTTGGCTGGCCCTCGCTTCATATTCGTCGCCAAACCCACTGGCTCTCCAGGTCATCTATAAGTCTTTGCTAGGTAAAGCCCCGCCTTATCTCAGCTCACTGGTCACCATAGCAGCACCCACCCGTAGCACGCGCTCCAGCAGGTATATCTCACTGGTCACCCCCAAAGCAAACATCTCATTTGGCTGCCTTTCCTTCCAGTTCTCTGCTGCCAATGACTGGAACGAATTGCAAAAATCACTGAAGCTGGAATCTTATATCTCCCTCACCAACTTTAAGCATCAGCTGTCAGAGCAGCTTACCAATCATTGCACCTGTACATAGCCCATCTGTAAATAGCCCACCCAACTACCTCATCCCCATATTGTTATATTGTTTTTTTCCTCCTTTGCACCCCAGTATCTCTACTTGCACATTCATCTTCTGCACATCTATCACGCCAGTGCTTAATTGCTAAATTGTAATTACTTTGCCACTATGGCCTATTTATTGCCTTACCTCCCTTATCTTACCTCATTTGCACACACTGTATATAGATTTTCCTATTGTGTTATTGAATGTACGTTTTGTTTATTCCATGTGTAACACTGTTGTGTCGCACTGCTTTGCTTCATCTTAGCTAGGTCGCAGTTGTAAATGAGAACTTGTTCTCAACTGGCCTACCTGGTTAAATAAAGGTGAAAAAACAACAACATTGAGACAGTAGTTAACTAAGAACTAGTGTATGTATTTTCTAACGGTGCAGGACATCCTTATATGCATTTGATTTTATCTTTTTCAACATTGTGGGTTGAAGATTTTTAAATAACACGAAATGACCGACTATATGACAATACAATAATATATATATACTTATGCGTTTTCCAGTGGAGGGGATCCATACCGGTTGTTTAACCTAGACGTGTTCCAGTATGAGGTGTTCAACCCTATGGCCCTGTACGGTGCCATTCCTGTCATGCTGTCTCACAGTGCACAGCGCACCATGGGCATCTTCTGGCTCAACGCTGCTGAGACCTGGGTGGACATCAGCTCCAACACTGCCGGCAAGGTAAGACCGACACACACACACAGTCAGTCAATCCTCTTTCTCCAGGTTCTGAGTGAGACAAACACATCTGAGCCACCCTGTGTATAGACATTGAAGGGTACAGTCAGAGAGAACACACACCCTCTTACCCCTATGCTGGTTCTCTCTGGTGGTGCAGACAGTGTTTGGCCAGATGCTGGACTACGTTCAGGGCTCCAGTGAGACGCCACAGACAGACGTGCGTTGGATCTCAGAGAGCGGCATCATCGACGTCTTCATCATGCTGGGACCCACTCCCACTGATGTCTTCTCCCAGTACGCCTCACTCACAGGTCAGACTCCCACTACAGAAACCCAGTTCATATTCCCAGTCCACCAGTCTATTTCCACTTCCTTCATCACCCTCACACACCTAGTCTCTCTAGGCAGACGGTTTTCTTCCGGCAATGTATCATCGCTCCAGCTAAAAGTTCTGGCATCAATTGGGACCGAGAGGACCAGTCACATCGCTGCCGTATCCGCTTGTTGCCCTAGCTATAAATTAGCATAATTCCCACCCGAATTTCAAGGCCCGCTTAGAGTTGTCTATCTGAAGAGCAGGTTGGCATTTATTGAGATGACTCATGTACTGTAGGCAGCTCTGCAGGGTAGTTTTAAAAAAAAAGTATTGTTATTATTTGTTAACCATTTAAATAGGCGAGTCAATAAAGAAAACAATATTTGTATTTACAATGCTTTTCAAACCCTACCCTAACCCGGACGACGATGGGCCAATTGTGCGCTGCCCTATGGGACTCCCGATCACGGCCAGTTGTGATACAGCCCGGGATCGAACCAGGGTCTGTAGTGACGCCTCTAGCACTGGGATGCGGTAGACCGCTGCGCCACTCGGGAGCAGGGTAGTCACTAGCTGGAACGGTCAGCTGGCATGGCCACAGTCATAAAATCAGATTTTTACCTTAACCATACTGCTAACCTGAGACCTAACCTTAAATTAAGAACAAAAAAGCTAATTTGTGTTTTCAGGAATAGTTAATATATATAGATCTCTCTCTCTATATCCGCTCAACTCTGCCTTCAGGACAAGATTCGTCCCAATAAACGTCAACCAACGTCTTGGGAGGCCACTCCCCAGAATATTTTTCTCCCATTTCAAATGTCATAGAACCTTTGCATATAGGTACCCTTCCCTCCCCTGTCTGCGCTGGCCTGCCACCAGGATCCGTCATAATACAACTATCTGCATATGACCACCCAGCTCTCTCCCCCCACCAGGTACCCAGGCCTTCCCTCCCCTGTCTGCGCTGGCCTACCATCAGTGCCGCTGGAACTACAACGACCAAGAGGATGTGGCGGCGGTGGACCAGGGCTTTGACGACCACGACATCCCCTACGACTTCATCTGGCTGGACATAGAGCACACGGACGGCAAGCGCTACTTCACCTGGGACCCTCACAAGTTCCCCCAGCCCAAAGACATGCTGCAGGGTCTTTTAGACAAGAGACGCAAGGTGAGCACATTAATGTGTTACAGCTGTCTGGCCAGGGCTCCCTTGTAGTAGATGTTTCTGGGTTCTATCGACTGGATGAATGGAGAAAGTAAAAGGTTCTGAGACACGTTGACAAGTCATCTCGTTTCATTTTTGCCAATTTCCTTCTCCCTCATGTTCTCCCTGTACGATTTAGATGGTGACCATTGTGGACCCCCACATCAAGGTGGACAGCAGCTACAAGATCCACAATGAGATCCGCTCCAAAGGCTTCTACGTCAAAAGCAAAGATGGCGGAGACTATGAGGGCTGGTGCTGGCCTGGTAAGAGATGGCGAAATTGGTCTGACCCACAATCAAAGAAAGGGAAGCAAATGAATTGCAGCTACACATTGCATAAAAACACATTGCAATTACTCAACATCTCCCTCTAATCTTTCCTCATTCTATTGTAGGTAATTCTGGTTACCCAGACTTTACGAACCCTGAGATGAGAGCTTGGTGGGCCAGTATGTTTGCCTACGATCAGTATGAGGTAAGTCCATTCTGCCCGGGTTTGACCTATGTGTCGTTCTATTGATGAAATATCTCTTCCCCCATCTCTGATCTCAGGGTTCCATGGAGAACATGTATACATGGAACGATATGAACGAGCCGTCAGTGTTTAATGGACCAGAGGTCACCATGCATAAAGATGCCCTGCATGGGAACTGGGAGAACCGTGACCTCCACAACCTCTACGGATTATACGTGGTGAGTGTTTGCCTGTGTTGTATGGGCACATCTTCACTCTAGTAGAACTTGGACTTGCAATGGTAGACTTTTTCTTGAATAATAGAGTCACACATTATATATCTAACCCAGTAATGTATTGGTTGAAACACCGTCTCTGCATCATTTTGCCTTCAGGGTGATAACCTGATTCAAGCATTCATGACATGTAGACAAAATATGCAATTAGTGCAACCATTGACAATAGAGAAGGGTGTGTCATATTTATTAAGTTGATTAGAATGAATTGAGTGAAACTGTTAAAAGACAATAGGTTACAGCATATATAATATGTTATCATATGGAAACATAATTAGATATTTTACATAATATTAGCATCAACATACATTGTTTAATTGAATTTCACATACCACCCTGCATACCACTGCTGGCTTGCTTCTGAAGCTAAGCAGGGTTGGTCCTGGTCAGTCCCTGGATGGGAGACCAGATGCTGCTGGAAGTGGTGTTGGAGGGCCAGTAGGAGGCAACCTTTCCTCTGGTCTAAAAAATAAATACAAAATATCCCAATGCCCCACAGCATGATTGGGGACACTGCCCTGTGTAGGGTGCTGTCTTTCGGATGGGACGTTAAACAGGTGTCCTGACTCTCTGAGGTCATTATAGATCCCATGGCACTTATTGTAAGAGTAGGGGTGTTAACCCCGGTGTCCTGGCTAAATTCCCAATCTGGCCCTCAAACCATCACGGTCACCTAATAATCCCCAGTTTACAATTGGCTCATTCATCCCCCTCCGCTCCCCTGTAACTATTCCCCAGGTCGTTGCTGCAGATGAGAATGTATTCTCAGTCATCTTACCTGGTAAAATAACGGATAAATTAAAAATTAAATGTCATTGTTTCCAATGTCATTTTTGTTCCATATAATAATTTGGTTCAACCATAATGCATAATAAGCATCACCAACAGGGGGAACATATTGAGCTGTAGAAAGAATACATTTTAAGCAATAAGGCCCAAGGGGATGTAGTATATAGCCAATATACCATGGCTAAGGGCTATTCATTTGCGTGACGCAACGCAGAGTTTCTGGAGACAGCCCTTAGTCGTGGTATATTGGCCATATATCACAAACCCCAAGGTGCCTTGTTACTATTATAATAAACTGGTTACCAATGTAATTAGACCAGTAAAAATAACTTTTCATAACCGTGGTATATGGTCTGATATACCACGGCTGTCAGCCAATCCGCATTCAGGGTTCAAACCACCCCATTTATAATAATAATTTATTAGACTTGTTCATAAAGAAGAGAGAATAATTGTTAATGAGAAGGGCCTGAGATCAAAGTCAATATTCAGACCACTAGGGGTCAATGTTTTTAGACAGGATATCCAGTAAGCCTCCCTCTGTAGTAGTAGGACCTCCATTTTACCTCTACTTTTTTTTGAAGAAATTACTGTTTATGTTTCTACCGAGCTTTGCTGCTTGAACTTGCAGTAACCACCTCTTCCCTCAGCAAAGGGCCACAGCAGAGGGACTGATTGAGCGCTCAGGGGGAGTGGAGAGACCTTTTGTCCTGGCCAGAGCCTTCTTTGCTGGCTCCCAGCGCTACGGTGCTGTGTGGACAGGTGATAACGCTGCTGAGTGGGAACATCTGAAGATCTCCATCCCCATGTGTCTCAGTCTGGGCCTGGTTGGTGTCTCTTTCTGTGGAGGTGAGTCGGACTCAATACCACTATTTTCCCCTCTACTAAAAGCCACAGCTAAGCAATTAATACATCAGAAATATTTTGCTACATTTTATTTTGGTGTTATCTGCTTTTTTACATGACTTGTTTACATTACATTATTACCGTTCGTTGCCTGTTTGTTTACATCTCACTACATTGTTATCTCTGTACCACTCCTCATCCTCCTCTCTCCCCCTCTCCTAGCTGATGTGGGTGGCTTCTTCAAGTCTCCCAGTACTGAGCTCCTGGTGCGTTGGTACCAGACGGGGGCGTACCAGCCCTTCTTCCGAGCCCATGCCCATCTAGACACCCCCCGCAGGGAGCCCTGGCTGTTTGGCCCCGAGAACACTGCTCTGATCAGGGAGGCTGTCCGCCAGCGTTATGCCCTCCTGCCCTACTGGTACCAGCTGTTCTACCACGCCCACCACTCTGGCCAGCCCGTCATGAGACCTCTGTGGGTGGAGTATCCTCAGGATACGGCCACGTTCTCCATGGATGACCAGTTCCTGCTTGGTGAGTGAGATCCTGTTATTCCCTAGTATAGCTCAGTGTCAATAGATATTCCTGTCTTTACGTACCCTTTATGACTGATACCATGACTGAGTCACATTCCTTCTATCCTGCTGTTTCAGGGAGAGATCTGCTGGTGCACCCTGTGACTGAGGAGGGGGCTAGGGGTGTTACTGCCTACCTGCCTGGAAAAGGAGAGGTGAGTCTCTCTCAGGAACTGTCATAACATTATGTCACTATTATAACAGTCTTATGTAGGTTATATGTCAGCCGTCTAATTGAAACCCTCTCCTAGCTGCTCTGTTCTGTGTCCTTCAGGTCTGGTTTGACGTCCACACGTTCCAGAAACACAACGGAGCCCAGAACCTCTACATCCCTGTCACCATCAGCTCTGTAAGAAACTCTACAACACACTCACTAACAACCAGTCAGTCACGCCCTACATGCTTAGTTAAACAGTCACATACAGTTAAGACCATATCCTGAAAGTTCTGTTGAGAGAACTGGGTAAGATTGGAAAGACACTCCCTGACTGACTCTCTCTCCTTACCAGATTCCGGTATTCCAGCGCGGTGGTTCCATTATTTCCAGGAAGGCCCGGGTTCGAAGGTCATCTTCATGCATGGAACACGACCCCTACACCTTATTCGTTGCTCTCAGCCCCAAGGTAACACAAACACACACTTTGTCACTTATACTGTTGCCCCAAATTTGGATGGGTTCAGGATTTGACCTTTAAACATTTTCAAATGTTATGTCTGTTAGCGATTTGCCCAGGGTGAGCTCTACATAGACGACGGCCACACCTTCAACTTTGACAAACAGAAGCAGTTCATCCACAGAAGATTTTCCTTTGCCAATAACGCCCTGTCCTCCAGGTCTGTCAAATCATTTCTCTCACATATTCTGTTTATTTTTGTTGTTACTCTCCTTGATTTTTGTCTATGTTGAATGTAACTGAATTCTCTCTCCCTGCAGGAACCTGGCCCCTGGCTCTCAGTTCACCACTTTTTCCTGGGTTGAGAAGATTGTCATATTGGGGGCCAGTAAGCCCAGCAAGGCCACTCTGAAGACACCTGGTGAGTTTTTCCAGTGTCTTATTCATATTATGGGTTAGTGTACCAAGTTAAGATGCCAGTAAGTCATTGTGTTTGAATGTTTCCTGTTTTCACACCCAAGTAGGCAATTATGAGATGGAAACAGTTGGCCAATAAACTGTATTTCTTTGTGGTTATTGATTACTGTGTGTATAATGGCAGGTCTGTCTCAAATGACTGTTATTGATCTATTCTGATGTCTTTTCTCTGTAGATGGCAAGGAGAGTCAGCTGGAGTTTGAGTTTGATGCCTCCATGTCGGTGTTAACCCTTCGCAAGCCGGGTGTCAACGCAGGGCTGGACTGGACTGTGGTGCTTCAGTAACAATGAAGAAGGGGGAGGACGACGATGACTGAGCGAGAGATGGAGGAACTTAGTGGACACGGGTTGCAATTGTAACGCACCAAGCAAGATATTTGTCCAACTGCTTTAATGTGGTGCACAGACTGGACAAGGGATAAAGGACTATCCGAACACACAATATTTCATACCAAGCACACAATATTTCATACCAAGCTTGCATACAAACACTGCCTGTAGATCTAAAACCGTGTCTCTTCCATGTCCATCTTGCGGTCAGTCAAACTGACAGTTGGTCAACTTACTGAAGGGTTGCTAGGTAGATTTATTGTTAGTTGCATTTTAGGGAAATTCTTCACAGTTCAAATCATGATGTTGTAGTGAATGTTTGGAAGTACTCAAAGACATTCAAGTCTGATGGATGATTATTTTAGGTTTTCCGTCAAGTATGCTTTAGATGTAAGCGATCATTTAATAAGTTTGCTGACAACAAAATGAAGACACTCATTCAGAGGCTGTAGTGTAGTTAGTATGTGTTAATAATTCCATATCTGGCCGTGTCTTATGACTTTAAATTCTTATTTCTTCTTATTTCATGTTTTCATTCCATTACCCCCTGTAATTACTGAAGAGCAATCAACAGGATAGCCAAACCTCTCCCTTGACTTTCAACTCGTGCCACATTCTATTTAGTTTGATTAGAAACTCCACCAAGCAACAATGCAGCACTGATCCAAGACGATCTGTAAATGTTGTGGCATTTCTCTTCTTATTGCCATAAGGTGTATTGAGTCTTACCTCTGATATCCCTAATTTAAGGTTACTCATTCCTCCTAATTTATCCCCAAATTAGTTTCTGATAAGATTGTGTGCACTTACATCAGTCATTACTATGCCATGTTTTTATGTACTTGTGGTAAAAGACAAACACATGGTCAGTAACAACTTAATGGAAGAGGATTTGGCTTTTTAAGTTTGCTCATATTGGAATTATTCAGGGGTTAGGACCACTGACTTTGTGGAAACTCATCCTAATAACATGTTTCTGTTCTGACTTGTTCAATTTGTTTACTTGATTATCAAATGCACTTGAGAGGAAGGTGAGAGCTTTTTTTTCCCCAGATTGAACTCAAAGCAGTTAGGGTCAGGCATTGGGGTTAATTTGTGGGTTGGGGTTCACGGTCCAGTGTCTTCAGTGTCTCTTGCTCTTAATATTTTTCATAAAATGTGTCAATGTATTAAATGTGACTAAGGAAATAAATAATGATATATTCAGTTAGTTTACAAAGATGCAGTTCACTCTGGAGACAAGGGACCGGTCCTGGTTGATAATAGCACCTCTTTATGGGGTTTTTGCGTTCCCTACTGTCCTTGGCGATAAAGCATTTTAGAATAGTTTTTCTTGATTTATTTTGTGGTTGAGAATTAAAATCTTACTGCAACATTCTCAGCAAGTGTGTTGGAACCAGGAAGGAAGGAGGCCAGTTGTATGTGATAAGATGGCAGACCAAGTGAAAATAAACGTGACCAAATGTGAGAGAGCATTGTTGTTTTTAATCAAATGAATTCATGCAGCTTACGTAGATAGGGGTAATAATAAAGTAACTACATTCCCAATCAAATGTCTGTTGATTTATTGTACATAAGAAATATATTTTGTAAACTTAAAGCTTTTCAATACAATTGTGCCTCGAATACGAATTTGGACTACAATAATACCGGACGTTTTTAAGAAAGGCTGGTTTATATTATTCCTATGAATATTTTCTGTGAAATATGTCAACTGACCCTAAAACAACGCTCGGTGCCAATTTTATTCGGTCAATGCTTTTCGGGAACCTAGGAACATATCTACTATCCTAAACCGTAACCCAGATATGCAACATCACGAGACTTCCGAAAACACTTGCAAAATAGACCCAACAGACCCCGCCAGGGTTTGGGGTTTGAGTTGTCAATGAGAAGTGAAAAATTATTCCTTAAGATAATTTTCTCGAAATCTAAAAGCACAACCTAGATTCGAGCCAATTAAGTAGTTGAACATGTTATTTCTCCAACCTCGTGAAGTGACATGTTTTAATTTCCGTCAAAAACAACTTTATATCGAAGGAGTTTTGATTTGACGGACTGCACATGTGCAGTTCGACGGGAGACGACCTTTAGACCCGATTACTTGTTTCACCACAGGTGGCCGGTGGCACCTACATTAGGGAGGACGGGCTCATATTACTGGCTGTAGCGGAATAAATGGAATTGAATCGAACACATTAAACACAGATTCCATTCGTTTGATACCATTCCAAGCCATTATTAAGAGCCGATCTCCCTTCAGCAGCCTTGCGGTAGACGTCATGAGCTTTGCTAGCCAACGTCGCAATGACATCGCCTACAAGTGTGATCGGGGATTTCTATTGAATAAGCAGTTTTAGCCTATATTCATACTGCACGGTTTGTGCCGCAAATGTAACACCGACTCTAACCTTAACCCATTTTAAATGTCAACTTCAATGGAGTAATGGGGAGTATGGCCGTCCCAAGGACCCCGGATAGCACGGACCAATGTTACCACAGCCACAAAGTCTAAATGGGCTATATCGTCAACGTTCATGAAAACAAACATATCTTCAGTCTAAATGTAAAGTTACGGTTAGTGGTTAAGGTTAGGGTTAAAATCAAAATTTTAAAGAATATAAATAGGGTTTGGGTTAGAAATGGGTGGGGTTATGACTTTGTGGCTGTGGTAACTAGTGACTACCTCTTGCAGAAGGTACTTGTCGCATAGGAGTGACGTTATTCTGTCATTTTCAAACATGGCGGCCGAAGGCTCGGATTTAGAAGACCTGAGCAGCAACGGGCTAATGGAGGGTCCTTCGGGTTGTAAAAACATAAAATAATACAAATATATTGATGAAGCTATTCGATAGTGACGTAGAGATCATATGAATAGTCGTTTGTAACTTCACAGGTCAGCTAGCAGTCGCAAGGACGCATGTGAAACGATGGCTAGCTTTCTAACTAGCCGACATGGCTAACATTAATTTCTGGTGCGCAAACTGGCGAAACAGAAATTGTCTTTCCCCTAGCTAGTACCAGAGTAAATCAACTAGCTAGTACTTGTTAGCCCGAGTATTTTGTTATGGTATGTTAATCTGATCTAACGACTGTAGAAGCAGACATAAATCGCTGTTCCCCTGCAGAATTTCGGAAGTTTATGCCGTTTGTTGACATTGCCGACGTCATGATCTCTGTGTAGTATGTTGAAATCCTAATGAATGAATGGCGAAAAACACCATCAGTGACTGAAATTTCCTTTTATAATGGCATTAATTTACATATAGTCTGTAAATGACATCTGCTTATGTATTATCGAGCAGGCCAGCCATTTCTTTGTGTTATAGATAAAACAGTTTTCTTCCCTGTGTAACTTTCTCAATTTCTAATTTGAAAGCTCCGGAAGCCACGGAGGCTGTCCAACATCCAACAGAGATGGAAGAGGTATCAGAGGGAAATGGTGGAGAAGAGGCTTCAGAAGCAGCAGCTGCGACAGCATACAACATGCCTCTGGTGGAGAATGAGGAGGAAGAGGACGGAGAGTTGCCGGCGGACTTTGACCGACTCTGGAAGCTGGCCCATGACAATCCACAGGATTTTTCTAGCTGGACTGACCTGCTGCAGTACAGTGAGCAAGAGGTGAGAAGAGCTGAGGGGACAGACAAGATTCCTATTGGCATTTTGACATAACCAAAGATCTTCTGCATGAATAATTAATGCGTAGCTAACCGTACCACTGTTGTTAAGGAATGCAGTGTTGAAGTTGAAACCAACACTTCACATCAATAATGATGACAACTAAACTCATTGTTACTTAGTGAATTTGCAGCTAACCCAGATTTCTAATGTTCCCCAGAGTCACATGACAGCATCACGTCGAGCGCTGGTTGCCTTTCTGGCGCGTTACCCCCTGTGCTACGGATATTGGAAGAAGTTTGCCGACTTGGAGCGACGTGCAGGCTACACCAACAAAGCTCAGGAGGTATGATGAAGAAGAGTGTTTGGTAAAAGTGACACGGATGTGTGTCTTGTAGTGCTAAGCGATTCGTGATTTTTTTTTTTAGATGTTTTGGTTAGATTATTTAAAAAACAATCGCTGTTTTCGATTTCTCTTTCAATAATTTTTTTAAACATTAAATGCATTATGAAATACCTATTTAATGGAAATTTGAAAGCCAAAAATAGCAAACATTCAATTGCCAAAACATTGTAAATATTCATTGTCTCTGTCAGGTCCATATAGAAAAAAAGGAAATTACTATGGGACTCCCAATCACAACCGGCCATGATTGGGAGTCCCATAGGGCGGCGCACAATTGGCCCAGCGTCTTCCGGGTTCGGATTATGCCGGGGTAGGCCGTAATTGTAAATAAGAATTTGTTCTTAATAACTGACTTGCCTAGTTAAATAAAACATTTGACTAATCTCTGTGCTCCCCATACTGAACTGTCAGTAGTCATCCTATATAACTAGCCTGCCTAAGTATGCTGTCTGACAATTATTTTACTTGTTTTTCAAAGTAGATAAGCTATACTTTCCTCTCTCTCCTCTATGTGTGTATATATATATATATATATATATATATATATATATATATATATATATATATATATATATATATATATATACACACACACACTAAATGGAATTCCAGTAATTTAACTGATGTCGGTCAATTAGTCATTTAATAACCAGCATCTGCTATGGTCTGTAGCATCTGCTATGGTCTGTAGCATCTGCTATGTTTAATAGCCATTGACTTAACAAAGGGCACATACCGCAGTGCTACATTCTTTGAAAGTCTTTGGCACTAGGAAATTATGTAAGTGAGATGATTGCTTCATAATGTTTTTGTGTTGTTCCAGGTGTGTGTTCAGGGTCTGAAGGCCATCCCTCTGAGCGTAGATCTGTGGATCCACTACATTAACCTGCTACTGGGCACGCTGAACATGAACCTGCCAGAGTCCTCTCAGTGCATTCGCAGGTATACACTCTTAAACTCAGTGTCACACTTATACACATTTGTTTACTTCTTTTGCTAGCTTTACATTCAACTCTAGCCAGAACACCACCTTTTTCCATACAGTACTTATTGTTCAACGTAATGTTTTAACAGCCTAAACTATGTTTTATATCAATCTGATTGATTCTTGTCTCTTCTCCCCAGTGCATTTGAAGAGGCGGTGGCAGCGGCAGGACTAGACTTCCACTCTGACCGTCTGTGGGAGCTGTACATCGAGTGGGAGAAGGAGCAGGGAGACATGAAGGCTGCCACTGGAGTCTACGACAGAATCCTCAGAGTCCCCACTCAGCTGTACAGCAGCCACTATGAGAAGTGAGACTGTACACAGTCACAAACAGTACATTTTCTCTACTAAGAGAAATAGTAGAGCTTCAAATCAGTCAAAATTATGAAATGTTAACATTTTATTAAATTCTAGATTTTGATAATTGTATGATAATCATGCTCACTTCTTAATGCGGACCTCTTATTTGCTGACCTGGTGAATCTTATCCAATCTCTCCATACCTCCTCTCTCACAGATTCAAGACTCATCTTAATGCTCATGCGCCCAAGGACGTCCTCTCAGCAGTGGAGTATGAGGGGTTGCTTGAGGAATCTAAACAGATACACAAGACTGAGAAGGCTGAGTTGGCTGAGGGGGAAGATGAGTTACCGCCTGGGGAAGAGAAGGAACCTACAGAGGTGGTTTACAAATGACAAATCCCTGCTAGTGTTGGAGAAGATTTAACATGAATGTCAGATGCAGCCAAAATAGCAGATAGTGGAGACATTTCAAGTTGTGGAGTGAGGTTACGGTGTAGGATCTAACTCTGTTAAACAAATTTAAAAGTCTGTCATTATAACTGTCATGTTATGGTTCACCCAATCAGGAAGAGGTGATTCCGAAGATGCGAGAACTCCTATTGGCTCGCAGGGAGAAGGTGTACCAGGACCTTGAGGGAGAAGTCAGGAAGAGGTGGAACTTTGAGGAAGCTGTGAGTTACCCCGGACAGACAGACACACACACACATCCCTTCAATGTGCAACTCCGAAGTTACGATTGAAGTGTGATACTTTCATTGGTTGGAAACATTGACTTACCTTCTCTTCTGTTCCCATTCCTCCCTCCATTCCAGATCAAGCGTCCTTATTTCCACGTGAAGCCTCTGGACCGGACCCAGCTGAAAGCCTGGCACTCCTACCTGGACTGGGAGCTCACCCAGCTGGGAGGGGGGGGTGAAAAGGAGGTGGAGACCGAACCAGACTCCATGGAGGGCCAGGAAGAGGAGCAAAAAGAGGGGTCAAAGAGCAGTGGGATCATTGCTGGGGGTGACCGGAGGGTACGGATCCTGTTTGAGCGCTGTCTGATTGCCTGCGCGCTCTACGAGGAGTTCTGGACCAAGGTAAGGAGGGGCTGCAGGGGTGTGTGTGTGGGTGCGCGTGTCAGTAACATGTTTGTATGTCAGTGTAACTAATATATGCTTTATGCATATTTCTCAGTATGTTCAGTACCTGGAACCTCAGAGTCTGTACGAGGCACGGGGAGTGTTCAGGCGAGCCTGTGAGATCCACCTGGCACACAAACACACCATGCACCTGCAGTGGGCCACTTTTGAGGAGAGGCATGGTGAGAGAGGAAGAGACATGAAACACAGGATATCATTACCCAGTGTTGTAGCTCACTCACACCCTCCTCCCGTCCTCCTCCCAGGTGATCTAACAGAGGCACGGCGTGTTCTAGAATCTCTGGAAACCTCTATCCCAGGATTGGCCATGGTCCGGCTGCGCAGGGCGGGGCTAGAGAGACGGGCGGGCCGGCTAGATGAATCAGAAGCTCTGCTCAGGGACGCGGTGGACCAAGCCAAAGAGACTCCTCACCTCCATGCATTCTACTCCATCAAACTAGCCCGGCTGTTGCTGAAGCTTTGCAAGAACCCCAGCAAGGCCCGGGGTGTCCTGCAGGAGGCGCTGGAGATTAGCCCGGTGAGAGAAGGGGGGAATTGAGGGAATAACAGCTGGAAGCTTTTAGTACAGAGGGGAAGAGGATCACTTGCTCTAACTTTTACATGAAGCCTTAACCTAAACCTCAGAGAAGATATCACTTATGGTTTGATGCCAGATCTCCCTTTCTTGATGATCTCTTGACCAAGCAGTAGGCTATAACTCTCTGTCCCTCTCTTTCCTCCCTTACTCTCCACCTATTCTCTCTCCCTTTCCCAGGATAACGGTAAACTGCACCTGAACCTGCTGGAGCTGGAGGTGTCTGGTGACCCCAGAGGGTCACCCGAGGGGGTGCAGCAGTGTGTGACTCGGGCGCTGGCCGCACCCCTCTCCCCACGGACCAAGATCCTCTTTTCCCAGAGGGGCCTACAGTACGCTGAGGACTATGGGACTTCTGTGCAAAGGTCAGGGGTCACAGGATTGTTTGTTGTTTTTAGATACAATCAGGAACCCAGAGAAAAATGAACATGTCAAGGCATTTTATTGAATGAATGAAACTGGGAGAAATGCAATTTACCATGTTTTAAATGTTACTGTTGCTGTCCTCTGGCCTGCAGTGTGCTAACAGTCTATGAAGAGCATACCATGTTTTAAATGTTACTGTTGCTGTCCTCTGGCCTGTAGTGTGCTAACAGTCTATGAAGAGCATCACTTTACCATGTTTTAAATGTTACTGTTGCTGTCCTCTGGCCTGCAGTGTGCTAACAGTCTATGAAGAGCATCACTTTACCATGTTTTAAATGTTACTGTTGCTGTCCTCTGGACTGCAGTGTGCTAAGTCTATGAAGAGCATCACTTTACCATGTTTTAAATGTTACTGTTGCTGTCCTCTGGACTGCAGTGTGCTAACAGTCTATGAAGAGCATCACTTTACCATGTTTTAAATGTTACTGTTGCTGTCCTCTGGACTGCAGTGTGCTAACAGTCTATGAAGAGCATCACTTTACCATGTTTTAAATGTTGCTGTCCTCTGGACTGCAGTGTGCTAACAGTCTATGAAGAGCATCACTTTACCATGTTTTAAATGTTACTGTCCTCTGGACTGCAGTGTGCTAACAGTCTATGAAGAGCATCACTTTACCATGTTTTAAATGTTACTGTCCTCTGGACTGCAGTGTGCTAACAGTCTATGAAGAGCATCACTTTACCATGTTTTAAATGTTACTGTTGCTGTCCTCTGGCCTGCAGTGTGCTAACAGTCTATGAGGAGCATCAGAAGCTGCTGAAAGAGCTTGGCAACAAGAAGAGAAGGGCTGAGAACGGGTGAGATTATAGCACATCTGTCAATATCATTACCAATAAAATAGTGTGATGTAGTGACTCAATACTGAGATTTGACAGTCAACCATGGAGAAGCAAATGTATAAACTTCATGGATTGGTTATTGACGCAGTTGTTGTATTGATTGATCTGCAGAGACAGCGAGGACCCAGAGAAGATGAGTAAAGGAGAAGACGGCTCCGCTGTGCCCGCTCCACCACCGGCCCCTCCCACAATGCCCCATGTTCCCATGACGACACCACCTCCACCCATGATGGGTGGGGACATGAGTGCGGCTCACGCAGGCTACGCAGGCTATGGAAGCTGGTATCAGGTACGACAGGGATAGGGTAACCTCATAGGGTAAGATTTGAATACCCCTGCACTCAAGTGTTGATTAATGTTTTTTTCTCTTTCAGCAACCACAGTACGGGGGATACGGAGGCTACCAGCAACCCTGGAACTACAATCAGGGTTACTACCCTCCCAGCTAAGGGGGAAGAGAAATGCTGTGACACCATTGTTCAGTGAACTCACCACCACCTCACTTTAAATTCCACGGATGAGTCCAAATGGCACCTTATTTCCTATGTAGTGCACTGTCTTTGACCAGGGTCCAGGTCAAAAGTAGTGCACTTTGTAGGGAATAGGTTGCCATTAGGGATTTAACTAATATCAGGAACAGGGGTGTTACATCTACTACTCGTTTGGTCTTTGAAAATGTGCTCTTGTACATTGTTTTAACGATAAACTATTTTTGTATTCTCTTCTACATGCAGCCCCTTTCAATTTAAGCAAAACCCCTCTCCACAGGTCCTGTATTATTTAAAGTCTTGCATCATTCCAGAAGTATAGGCTAGTCTTTTTTTCTAATGTACATAATGGTGTTTTATAGTATGAAGTCGGAGCTCTTTCATATACGAGCAGGTTAAGATCAATCTATTGTCCCTCATTCAAAGCTTGAGGATCGCCATTGAAGTTTCTGCCCAGTTGAGTCCTCCAGACAGAAGATAGGGAAGCCATGTTGTTGTATGCAGGTACCAGTGCCTCTGGTCAAGCAAGGCGTAATAAGTGGATGTACGCTGTGCTGTACCTAATGGACATTTCCAAAACTAACAGCATTGGTCATGTTTGGTAAAATTTTAGGAGTAGGAAACTGTTAAATGTTTGTCAAAATCCACTTAAACCAAACTTTTGCCTTTATCACTGTTTTTGAAAATGTAACTTTTTAATCTTCACTTTTAACATTGCTCAATAAACCATTTCAGTGCATCTTAATGTGAATTCGATGTATGTAGATTAAGTATCTGTTAAACTGATTTGGAGCCCTGGATTGTGCAGCTTCATAAAAAATAAGATTATTCCTGTACATTTTGAGTTGTTGCATTCGCTGTGGAAAGTATGTTCAGTCCACCACATTACTCTCCAAGTAAGTTTATTCAAGTTTGAGTGAGTTTGCAATAACACCACTGTAAAATGATTTAACTTTGAAAAACTACAATTTACAGTGCCAACGAGCCAGGTCTAACTTTAGGCCCCATGATAATCAATCCAGTCATCCATTTTGTGTTGCCATTAAAGATTCAGATTAAAGTTCAAAGTGTTTGTTGAAGGAGAATTAATCCATAGTTGACATCCTGGTCTCTGTCCTGTTGGGGATGATAAATGATGTTGGCTCATAAAGCATTTTATTACTTCAGGTCCTTATTTCTTTGCAACGACCAGCACAGCTGAAGGCACCAAACCTGAACAATGACACAAAACATTTAAGACCGTATCAAATGTTATTGGTCGCTACACAAACTAGAACACACCTTCAATCTCATATTAGATTCATCTATAACTGCAACACAGCATAGAAGAAAGCGATATGTCTTTGGCTGGTTTTGACCTCTCCAGTCCTTTCAGATTAGTGCGGATGAAGGAGAGGAAGTCACTTTGGACTATTGTAACTGTACAAGCCCAGTAAGAGGGGCATCGTCCTGTCTGCTCACCCAACTCCTGTAGAGGTTTCTCCATGTCCAGTTCTGTGTAAACGCGGCGTGGGTACGGGGACAGCAGCGTGAAGTCCTGGCCCTCGGGGGCGTCGCCATTCATCTGGATGTAGACACGCACGGCAGCCAGCGGCTCCTGGGCCTTGAACACGGAGGTCAGTGCCGAGCCGTCAAGCATACGCACCTGCGGACAGGAGGATGAATTAATCAACTTTATTGACTGTTGAGACACCAAACAACGGTTGTCTAAAGATTATTGTGCAAACAAACTCATAAAAAAGATCTGTTGTATTACAACTGTTGTGTCAAATGCGTTGTACATCCGTTGTGAGTATGAACAGAATGAGAACTAAGCCATAGACATCCATGGCCCCTTACCTGGATTCTACACTCGTTATAGTCCTTCTTGGCGGGAGGCGGGCCCTGACTGGGCGGAGAGGAGGGAGGGCCCTCTGCTGAAGGGGAGGTTACAGCTCTACTAGAAGAACCACCTCCAAACTGGAGAAGAGAGGCGTAGAAGGGGTTAGTGCGTTCAACTCTTTCTATGAAAGACATGGAGACGTTATTTAGCAACAGTTCAGCATACGAGTTAGATGCTGTAGGTGCAGTCAGTACCTTAAGTGCTCTCTCCTCTCTGTCACGTGCTATCTTGTCTCGCACCCGCTGCCTGAGAGAGAGAGAGCAGTCATTTGATTAAAAAAAATATATATATATTTAACTAGGCAAGTCAATTAAGAACAAATTCTTATTTACAATGACGGCCTAACCCGGCCAAACCTGGATGATGCTGGGCCAATTGTGCGCCGCCCCATGGGACTCCCAAACACGGCCGGATGTGATACAGCCTGGATTCATACCAGGGACTGTAGTGATGCCTCTTGCACTGAGATGCAGTGCCTTAGACCGCTGCGCCACTCGGGAGCAAGGGAAGAGTTGTGGAGTGGGAATAGACCTAATTTGCACGAAGCCATTTAGAAGAAGCAACTATTGGCTGTGTCTGAAAACATTACTAGCTATTTTTGTTTCCTAAATTCCTCTCAAAGCTCATTGGAAGAGGTTCGAGGGAGGAACCTTGGATCCTCTCCTCCAATGTGCTTTGAGACAACAGCCACTGGCCATGTCGAGAGCATCAAATCCATCCGTGATGTATTGTGGGTAAATTGTGACTGACTAAATGATCTACAAATAATATAATAAGTATTTTGTAGGTCAGATAATTGGCAGTCACCTGCAATGCTGACTGAAATGACTAACAAGCCCATTGACTTCATGGCTTACTTGGCCATTTTGTCGTCGTTCTTCTCTCTCTGGCGCAGGTCGACCATTTTCTTCATCTCATCCTCCTGCAGTTTCTGTTTGACCTGCAGCAGCTCCTGCCCCTGCCTCCTCCTCTGCTTCTCTCTGTCCACCTCTTCTGCTCGCTCCCTCTCTCTCCGCTCCTCCTGCTTCACCCGCATCAGATCCTCTAGCCTGTTTCACACACACGCAGGCAGACACACACAGGTTTCATTGTATGCCGTCTCTTTGTATTTCCAACAGAAGGCCTACCCTTTTGCTGATCTCATTGAGTAACACCTTTTGACCAAACCCCAGTTTCTGACAGAATAAGATAAGTGTGTAAACAGAGGTAGAGGTTAATTATCTAACCTCTTTATCTGCTCACGTTTCTCCTCCTCTGTCATTGGTTGTTTAGTATCCCCGTCATGGATCATCTGGTCACCCCCATCTGTAGCTAAAAGTTAGAGTTAACATATAAGAGGTGAGGGACAAGAAGACAATGTAAACCAACAACCATGTTAACCTATGTAATGGGAAGCGATAGTTATAACTCGATCATAACAATATAAGTAACCATAATACAAAATGCTGTCACGACAACTGACCACTTACCAGGGTCTGCTCCCTCTGCTGTGGGCTGGGCTGCTGGACTGGGCAGTTGTGGGTCACTTCCTCCAAGCACGTTCCCCACAGGAGGTACATAGGGCTCATCAATGTCTGGGTCACCCTCATGTTCCATCAACCTGTGGAAGAAGCATGATAGAAGAGACATCATGAATCAGTTATCCAATGTGAATAACTTAACTGAGGATGAAAAATGCTCAGAGACTAGCTCACCAATGCCCCTATCAGTTGACTTACCAGTCCATGGCCCGCTCTATGCCCTGGTTTCCTGTGTGTGCCACAGCCTTTTCCCTGCAAGCAGAAGAAATATGGACAGGATTAGAGTTGATCACATCATCTTATCATGATCTTTAGTTTGTAGAAGAATAGCCACATTAATTCAGTTAGCTACTTACGCCCTGTTTCTGTCAAAGCCCATTTCCAGCAGGCTGTCCAATGTTGTTTGTTCTGCCATCTTGCTGAGAATATGAAAGTGAAGAAGAGTTTCACTTTGTAGTCTGATACTGTAAGCAAGTAGCTGGGCACGTGAAGTAGATCCAAGGGCCACAAACATGTATCGTTATGTCTATATGATTGAGATTCAGGTTTAACCACTTACATGCTACCTGTATAACTAGGTTAGTTAGATGGGCTGTTACATAGATCCAGAATGTGCTGGCTCGCAAGTTGTGTAACGTTAAGTTAGCTAACGTACTTGTCTGGACTGAACTGGCTATGAAGTTAACGAAGCAGCATCACTTAGGCAACGTCCCGCAGGAAACATTTTAGTATCTACAGACCATCACATGAAAATCATTCATAAACCAAATAAGATTTGTCCAGTAACTTTGCCGTATTATCTGTGTTCACATATAGCTGGCTAGCGGGCTAACTAGCTGTAAACTGACGGTAGCTAGTATGATGGAGGAATGAGATGGCTAATTTCAGTTAGACTCTCCTGCTAGCTTGTAACAAGAACACTGTTTCCAGAGTAAATTGATGATGGCCTGTAAAATATATCTAGGGTGACTATTACATTGCACTTGTGAAAATGATGGCGCTCAACCATTTCATAAACGTTATTCTACTAAATAGCATTATTTGTTTGTGCAACATTAGCTAACGTTAGCAACTCACATTCAGAATCAGTCAACCCACAACACCGCTTTCTGACCGTACAGTCCACATGCAAGTACGGAGGCCCGATAGGATAAAGGAAAATGACCACATTTTCCAAACATTCTCATTCATAGCTCATTGCTGCCATCTAGTGGACCTCACGCCTACCCTGTCTAGTGGACCTCACGCCTTCCCTATCTGGTGGACCTTAAGCCTTCCCTGTCTAGTGGACCTTACACATCCCTATCTAGTGGACCTTACACATCCCTATCTAGTGGACCTTACACATCCCTATCTAGTGGACATTACACCTCCCTATCTAGTGGACCTAAGCCTTCCCTGTCTAGTGGACCTTACACATCCCTGTCTAGTGGACCTTACACATCCCTGTCTAGTGGACCTTACACATCCCTGTCTAGTGAACCATACACATCCCTGTCTAGTGAACCATACACATCCCTGTCTAGTGAACCATACACATCCCTGTCTAGTGGACCTTACACCTCCCTATCTAGTGGACCTTACACATCCCTGTCTAGTGGACCTTACACCTCCCTATCTAGTGGACCGTAAGCCTTCCCTGTCTAGTGGATCTTACACATCCCTGTCTAGTGGACCTTATACCTCCCTATCTAGTGGACCTTACACCTCCCTATCTAGTGGACCTTACACCTCCCTATCTAGTGGACCTTACACATCCCTATCTAGTGGACCTTACACCTTCCCTGACGTCACCCTGAATTTAATTGCTGCTGCTCTATCGATCACGGAGAAGAAACAGTTGGCTGGAGCGATGTGAATGGGGTGTCCAGGTAACACTACACTAACAGAGTCTTTCTAACATTTTCTGAACACTGTGATTTATACACACACATTATAGTTTCATTATGTGTAATCTCCACTTTTGTTTGCCCCCTGTATTATATAAAAAGTTATATCTGATTCCTGAGCATGCTTTTACTGATACTATTTGGGTTTAGGGTGTGTGTGTGTGTGTGTGTGTGTGTGTGTGTGTGTGTGTGTGTGTGTGTGCGCGCCCATGTGTGTAGGCTTTGTGTGTTTGCTAAGGTTTTACTGTATGACTGTATACCTGTAGGTATTCAAACAGGATGCAGAGTTTATGGGCAGGGCCTGTTACATATTTACTGTACATATAATTAATTATTCATTTATCTCTCCCTCTCACAGCCTTAAGCAGCCCTCACTCACTTCCTTGACCAGTCCTTTACTGAACTTCCGTTCCTGAGGGTGAGTAGGTTCAGTTTGTTTTCAAATTCTTATGTTTAAATCAACCTGTCTACATTATGAGATTAAGAAATTTAGTGAAGTGCAATAGATCATTCCATCCATAGTCAGTTTTATTTAGAACACTGGTAGCCTTTCATCTTGTGGTTTTCTCTTATTGTAACTGACAGGCACAGAGAAAGTCGGCTAATTTCCAAACTTGTTTCCGTACTTGATTTAACGTATTAAGTACTTGTAATTCTAAATGATTACACGATTATATTTTGTGATATGTGAATTCACTGATCAGACAAAGAAACTCAAATGAATGCAAAAATATAGAAAGAGAGCAACATGTAAGACAGAAAGGTGAACAACGTTGGAGGAGGCAGTGAGGGTCCAAAGTCACTCTTTTTTTTAAATTGTTTTAGTTTTGCAAAGCTGGAAGGGTGGGGGGTAAAGATCAGTGAGTCAAAGTCTAGAGAGATTCTGGGAAGGACAGCAAAAAAGAGAAGGCCTAATATTTTGGAACTAGAGAAGGTCTAGGATGTATACTATGTTTATCATAGTAAGTTCAATACTGTTTGAAATCCTCTCAATTCAATAAATGTAATTGAAATTCATTCATGAATGCATAAAAAAAGTATTTAATTGATTGAAGTTGAATAACTGAATCCCCTTTGCAGGACTCCCAGACTACCTATGTGCTGATTGATACCAACCCTTTGAGAACATTGCACTGGCGGGCACAATCACCATGCCCTTTAGTCATATTCTATCATTCAGATAATCACCATGCCCTTTAGTCATATTCTATCATTCAGATAATCACCATGCCCTTTAGTCATATTCTTACATTCAGATAATCACCATGCCCTTTAGTCATATTCTATCATTCAGATAATCACCATGCCCTTTAGTCATATTCTATCATTCAGATAATCACCATGCCCTTTAGTCATATTCTATCATTCAGATAATCACCATGCCCTTTAGTCATATTCTATCATTCAGATAATCACCATGCCCTTTAGTCATACTCTTTCATTCAGATAATCACCATGCCCTTTAGTCATATTCTATCATTCAGATAATCACCATGCCCTTTAGTCATATTCTTACAATCAGATAATCACCATGCCCTTTAGTCATATTCTTACAATCAGATAATCACCATGCCCTTTAGTCATATTCTATCATTCAGATAATCACCATGTCCTTTAGTCATACTCTTTCATTCAGATAATCACCATGCCCTTTAGTCATACTGTTTCATTCAGATAATCACTGTGCCTTTTAGTCATATTCTATCATTCAGATAATCACCATGCCCTTTAGTCATATTCTATCATTCAGATAATCACCATGCCCTTTAGTCATACTGTTTCATTCAGATAATCACCATGCCCTTTAGTAATATTCTATCATTCAGATAATCAACATGCCCTTTAGTCATATTCTTTCATTCAGATAATCACCATGCCCTTTAGTCATACTCTTTCATTCAGATAATCACCATGCCCTTTAGTCATACTCTTTCATTCAGATAATCACCATGCCCTTTAGTCATACTGTTTCATTCAGATAATCACTGTGCCTTTTAGTCATATTCTATCATTCAGATAATCACCATACCCTTTAGTCATATTCTTTCATTCAGATAATCACCATGCCCTTTAGTCATACTGTTTCATTCAGATAATCACCATGCCCTTTAGTCATACTGTTTCATTCAGATAATCACCATGCCCTTTAGTCATATTCTATCATTCAGATAATCACCATGCCCTTTAGTCATACTCTTACATTCAGATAATCACCATGCCCTTTAGTCATACTGTTTCATTCAGATAATCACCATGCCCTTTAGTCATATTCTATCATTCAGATAATCACCATGCCCTTTAGTCATACTCTTACATTCAGATAATCAACATGCCCTTTAGTCATATTCTTTCATTCAGATAATCCACATGCCCTTTAGTCATACTGTTTCATTCAGATAATCACAATGCCCTTTAGTCATACTGTTTCATTCAGATAATCACCATACCCTTTAGTCATATTCTATCATTCAGATAATCAACATGCCCTTTAGTCATATTCTTTCATTCAGATAATCACCATGCCCTTTAGTCATATTCTATCATTCAGATAATCACCATGCCCTTTAGTCATATTCTTTCATTCAGATAATCACCATGCCCTTTAGTCATATTCTTTCATTCAGATAATCAACATGCCCTTTAGTCATACTGTTTCATTCAGATAATCCACATGCCCTTTAGTCATACTGTTTCATTCAGATAATCACCATGCCCTTTAGTCATACTGTTTCATTCAGATAATCACCATGCCCTTTAGTCATATTCTATCATTCAGATAATCAACATGCCCTTTAGTCATATTCTTTCATTCAGATAATCACCATGCCCTTTAGTCATATTCTATCATTCAGATAATCACCATGCCCTTTAGTCATATTCTTTCATTCAGATAATCACCATGCCCTTTAGTCATATTCTTTCATTCAGATAATCAACATGCCCTTTAGTCATACTGTTTCATTCAGATAATCACCATGCCCTTTAGTCATATTCTTACATTCAGATAATCACCATGCCCTTTAGTCATACTGTTTCATTCAGATAATCATCATGCCCTTTAGTCATACTGTTTCATTCAGATAATCAACATGCCCTTTAGTCATACTGTTTCATTCAGATAATCACCATGCCCTTTAGTCATATTCTTACATTCAGATAATCACCATGCCCTTTAGTCATATTCTATCATTCAGATAATCACCACGCCCTTTAGTCATACTGTTTCATTCAGATAATCACCATGCCCTTTAGTCATATTCTTTCATTCAGATAATCACCATGCCCTTTAGTCATATTCTTTCATTCAGATAATCAACATGCCCTTTAGTCATACTGTTTCATTCAGATAATCACCATGCCCTTTAGTCATATTCTTACATTCAGATAATCACCATGCCCTTTAGTCATACTGTTTCATTCAGATAATCATCATGCCCTTTAGTCATACTGTTTCATTCAGATAATCAACATGCCCTTTAGTCATACTGTTTCATTCAGATAATCACCATGCCCTTTAGTCATATTCTTACATTCAGATAATCACCATGCCCTTTAGTCATATTCTTACATTCAGATAATCACCATGCCCTTTAGTCATACTGTTTCATTCAGATAATCACCATGCCCTTTAGTCATACTGTTTCATTCAGATAATCACTGTGCCCTTTAGTCATATTCTATCATTCAGATAATCACCATGCCCTTTAGTCATACTGTTTCATTCAGATAATCACCATGCCCTTTAGTCATATTCTTTCATTCAGATAATCAACATGCCCTTTAGTCATACTGTTTCATTCAGATAATCACCATGCCCTTTAGTCATATTCTATCATTCAGATAATCACCACGCCCTTTAGTCATACTGTTTCATTCAGATAATTACCATGCCCTTTAGTCATACTGTTTCATTCAGATAATCACTGTGCCCTTTAGTCATATTCTATCATTCAGATAATCACTGTGCCCTTTAGTCATATTCTATCATTCAGATAATCAACATGCCCTTTAGTCATACTCTTTCATTCAGATAATCACTGTGCCTTTTAGTCATATTCTATCATTCAGATAATCACCATGCCCTTTAGTCATATTCTATCATTCAGATAATCACCATGCCCTTTAGTCATATTCTTTCATTCAGATAATTACCATGCCCTTTAGTCATATTCTATCATTCAGATAATCACTGTGCCCTTTAGTCATATTCTATCATTCAGATAATCACCATGCCCTTTAGTCATACTGTTTCATTCAGATAATCACCATGCCCTTTAGTCATATTCTTTCATTCAGATAATCACCATGACCTTTAGTCATACTGTTTCATTCAGATAATCACCATGCCCTTTAGTCATATTCTTTCATTCAGATAATCACCATGCCCTTTAGTCATATTCTTTCATTCAGATAATCACCATGCCCTTTAGTCATATTCTATCATTCAGATAATCACCACGCCCTTTAGTCATACTGTTTCATTCAGATAATTACCATGCCCTTTAGTCATACTGTTTCATTCAGATAATCACTGTGCCCTTTAGTCATATTCTATCATTCAGATAATCACTGTGCCCTTTAGTCATATTCTATCATTCAGATAATCAACATGCCCTTTAGTCATACTGTTTCATTCAGATAATCACCATGCCCTTTAGTCATATTCTATCATTCAGATAATCACCATGCCCTTTAGTCATACTCTTTCATTCAGATAATCACCATGCCCTTTAGTCATACTGTTTCATTCAGATAATCACCATGCCCTTTAGTCATATTCTATCATTCAGATAATCACCACGCCCTTTAGTCATACTGTTTCATTCAGATAATCACCATGCCCTTTAGTCATATTCTTACATTCAGATAATCACCATGCCCTTTAGTCATACTCTTTCATTCAGATAATCACCATGCCCTTTAGTCATACTGTTTCATTCAGATAATCACCATGCCCTTTAGTCATATTCTATCATTCAGATAATCACCATGCCCTTTAGTCATATTCTTTCATTCAGATAATCACCATGCCCTTTAGTCATATTCTTTCATTCAGATAATCACCATGCCCTTTAGTCATATTCTTTCATTCAGATAATCACCATGCCCTTTAGTCATATTCTTTCATTCAGATAATCAACATGCCCTTTAGTCATACTGTTTCATTCAGATAATCACCATGCCCTTTAGTCATATTCTTTCATTCAGATAATCACCATGCCCTTTAGTCATACTCTTTCATTCAGATAATCACCATGCCCTTTAGTCATATTCTTTCATTCAGATAATCACCATGCCCTTTAGTCATACTCTTTCATTCAGATAATCACCATGCCCTTTAGTCATATTCTTTCATTCAGATAATCACCATGCCCTTTAGTCATATTCTATCATTCAGATAATCACCATGCCCTTTAGTCATATTCTTACATTCAGATAATCACCATGCCCTTTAGTCATATTCTTTCATTCAGATAATCACCATGCCCTTTAGTCATACTGTTTCATTCAGATAATCACTGTGCCTTTTAGTCATATTCTATCATTCAGATAATCACCATGATTTTATTGCCATAATAAGTGATACACAATCTGTTTTGAAAATTAGCAAAAAGCTAGATCAAAAAGTAACAACATGATGTATGTATCAATTTTGAAGCTCTGTGTTGTAATTCTCCTTGACCAACAGGAGGCAGTCTAATCTCACACTACATGACATGACTCCTTGAGACTTGTGAGACAGTACTTAAATGGTTTACTGTTGAATATTGTGGGTTTATGGCTGTGTGATGAGGTGCAGTGTAGCTCCAGTGTCTGGTGCTCGCTGGCTGTAACAGTATCTCCATATGGAATAGCTCAGAGTTCCAGTGGAGCTGTTGTTATGGGCGGAGAGACATTTCAACATCAACTGTTCAGAGGAGACTGCGTGAATCAGGCCTTCATGGTCGAATTGCTGCAAAGAAACCACGACTGAAGGACACCAATAAGAAGAAGAGACTTGCTTGGGCCAAGAAACATGAGCATTGGACATTACACCGGTGGAAATCTGTCCTTTGGTCTGATGAGTCCAAATTTGAGATTTTTGGTTCCAACCACCATGTCTTTGTGAGGCGCAGAGTAGGTGAATGGATGATCTCTGCATGTGTGGTTTCCACCATGAAGCATGAATGAGGAGGTGTGATGGTGTAGGGGTGCTTTGCTGGTGACACTGTCTGTGATTTATTTAGAATTCAAGGCACACTTAACCAGCATGGCTACCACAGCATTCTGCAGCGATACGCCATCCATCTGGTTTGCGCTTAGCGGGACTATCATTTGTTTTTCAACAGGACAATGACCAAGCACACCTCCAGGCTGTGTAAGGGATATTTGACCAAGAAGGAGAGTGATGGAGTGCTGCATCAGATGACCTAGCGTCCGCAATCACCCGACCTCAACCCAATTGAGATGGTTTGGGATGAGTTGGACCGCAGAGTGAAGGAAAAGCAGCCAACAAGTGCTCAGCATATATGGGAACTCCTTCAAGACTGTTGGAAAAGCATTCCAGGTGAAGTTGGTTGAGAGAATGCCAAGAGTGTGCAAAGCTGTCATCAAGGCAAAGGGTGGCTACTTTGAAGAATATAACATCTGAAATATATTTGGACTTGTTTAACACTTTTTTGGTTACTACATGAGTCCATGTGTTATTTCATAGTTTTGATGTCTTCACTATTATTCTACAATCAAATCAAAGTTTGTTTGTCACGTGTGCCGAATACAACATGTGTAGTAGACCTTACAGTGAAATGCTTACTTACAGGTTCTAACCAATAGTGCAACAAAGGTGTTAGGTGAACAATAGTTAAGTAAAGAAATAAAACAACAGTAAAAAGACAGGCTATATGCAGTAGCGAGGCTATAAAGGTAGTGAGGCTACATACAGACACCGGTTAGTCAGGCTTATTGAGGTAGTATGTACATGTAGATATGGTTAAAGTGACTATGCATATACGATGAACAGAGAGTAGCAGTAGCGTAAAAGAGGGGTTGGCGGGTGGTGGGTGGCAGGACACAATGCAGATAGCCCGGTTAGCCAATGTGCGGGAGTACTGGTTAGTCGGCCCAATTGAGGTAGTATGTACATGAATCTATAGTTAAAGTGACTATGCATATATGATAAACAGAGAGTATCAGCAGTGTAAAAAGAGGGGTTGGGATGAGGCACACAATACAAACAGTCCGGGTAGCCATTTGATTACCTGTTCAGGAGTCTTATGGCTTGGGGGTAAAAACTGTTGAGAAGCCTTTTTGTCCTAGACTTGGCACTTCGGTACCGCTTGCCATGCAGTAGTAGAGAGAACAGTCTATGACTGGGGTGGCTGAGGTCTTTGACAATTTTTAGGGCCTTCCTCTGACACCGCCTGGTGTATAGGTCCTGGATGATAGGCAGCTTAGCCCCAGTGATGTACTGGGCCCTTCGCACTACCCTCTGAAGTGCCTTGCGGTCGGAGGCCGAGCAATTGCCGTACCAGGCAGTGATGCAACCAATGTTGCAGCTGTAGAACCTTTTGAGGATCTCAGGACCCATGCAAAATCTTTTTAGTTTCCTGAGGGGGAATAGTCTTTGTCGTGCTCTCTTCACGACTGTCTTGGTGTGTTTGGACCATTCTAGTTGGTTGTTGATGTGGACACCAAGGAACTTGAAGCTCTCAACCTGCTCCACTACAGCCCCGTAGATGAGAATGGGGACGTGCTCTGTCCTCCTTTTCCTGTAGTCCACAATCATCTCCTTAGTCTTAATTACGTTGAGGGATAGGTTGTTATTCTGGCACCACCCAGCCAGGTCTCTGACCTCCCTATAGGCTGTCTCGTCATTGTCGGTGATCAGGCCTACACCATCATTAAGTTTGCAGACAACACAACAGTGGAGCTCCACAGGGGTGCATGCTCAGTCCCCTCCTGTACTCCCTGTTCACCCACGACTCCAACACCATCATTAAGTTTGCAAACTTAATGATGGTGTTGGATTCGTGGGTGAACAGGGAGTACAGGAGGGGACTGAGCACACACTCCTGTGGAGCTCCAGTGTTGAGGATCAGCGTGGCAGATGTGTTGCTACCTACCCTCACCACCTGGGGGCGGCCCGTCAGGAAGTCCAGGATCTAGTTGCAGAGGGAGGTGTTTAGTTCCAGGATCCTTAGAAATGTAGAAAATAGTAAAAAATAAAGACAAACCCTTGTATGTGTAGGTGTGTCCAAACTTTTTACTGGTATTGTAAGTAAAGTAAATTGTTTTCCATTGTAATGTGGATGTAACATTGCACCCTTCACAATAAAGAATCCTGTTCACTGTATCTGGTCTTTGTACATCACAGCCTATCTGCAATGATGCTACCTAAACAATGGGCCAGCAATAAACACACACACACACACACACACACACACACACACACACACACACACACACACACACACACACACACACACACACACACACACACACACACACACACACACACATACATTATATGACATGACTCCTTGAGACTTGTGATACAGTACTTAAATGGTTTACTGTTGAATATTGTGGGTTTATGGCTGTGTGATAAGGTGCAGTGTAGCTCCAGTGTCTGGTGCTCGCTGGCTGTAACAGTATCTCCATATGGAATAGCTCAGAGTTCCAGTGGAGCTGTTGTTATGGGCGGAGAGACACCTCTGGTCGTCACCCTGGATGCACGGTGTAGGCCTAAATCTACTGTATGTGACGTTGTCTATGTACTTGTATGTACTTGAATAGCACTTTCAATTCTCATGTATTTGTATAATGTTTCTTTTCACAATAAAGATACTGGTATTTATGGTAATTGTCTCTCCTTGTCACGGTATCTGGTCTTTAACACAGCCTACCACATATTTGGGCCAACAATGAACACGCACACACACACACAATCATACACACAGCAGATGTTTCTTTGGCTATCAGATGGGCCACTATAAAGCTGAGTCCATCTTTTAATGAATTGCAGAATAGGGAGGCCAAACCAGCAATGTGCAGCAGCTGTCACAAGACTGGGTGAGACGACGAGAAGTCAGGTATTAATTGGCTGTTACTTCATCATGATTCCTCACCATCATCTGAATGAGTTTGAGCAATCATAGGCCTACGCACTTCATTATTTCGCTGGGACATTTATTTTGACGTTCACATTCCACTTCCTGCGTATCTCACACACCCGCAAGTGTCAGCCAGCCAGTAAGCCGGTGAACGCGGCCTCAGAACACAAAAGGACAGGTAAAAAAGGACAGTTATCCCTCCTTTTAACGGATAGCGTGTGTTTTTTATTAAACGTTTAAGATAAATTACGGTCTCAACTCCTACAAAGATAGCTGTCTAGATACATTAATTCTCAAGGTAATGGAGTGGGATTTGTGCTTGGCGGTTGATTGGCTACTAGTAATAACTAGCTGGGGCGTGTTTGCCTAGTCAGGAAGGAGGAACGATCAACACTTCAAGACCTCGCCTACTTTAGCTTAGCTCTACTACTGTTGTATGTGATAGAGTTGCGCTAGCTACTTCGCCATCTCTCTCTTGTTTTCAGATCGAAAGTGACACTGCTGTGTCAAACCAGCTCAACATGTTCCGCAGTAGGGACAAAAAAACGCCTGAACAGTTCCAGGATGTTTCGCAAGGGTTGAAAAAACTATATCGGACTAAACTCTTTCCCCTGGAGGACACCTACCAATTCCACGACTTTCACTCACCGTCGCTCGAAGATGCCGACTTCGACAACAAACCCATGGTTCTCTTGGTCGGTCAGTACTCGACCGGGAAAACCACCTTTATTCGGCACCTGATGGAGCAGGACTTTCCCGGTATGAGGATAGGGCCCGAGCCGACGACAGACTCATTCATAGCCGTGATGCACGGTGACCAGGACGGGATGATACCTGGAAACGCCTTGGTTGTCGACCCCAAAAAACCCTTCCGCAAACTCAACGCATTTGGTAACGCTTTCCTCAACAGGTAAATAAATACTCATGCCAAATTCCCAGGCCCCAGGGGAGCTTATGGCTGTCAGGTGACACCCATAAAGGAGGAATTTAATAGGATCTCTATGGTAACACCTCTCTCAACATTCCGTAATACCTCCCTCACAAGCCTCTGCATGTAGGGACTCTTTGAAACAAAACGATCTGTACTGTTCCTCCTGTCATTCCCCTTTATTTCATCACCACAACAGATTGTAGTATCTGTTCCATCCACCATGCCTGTTAACCCACCTGTAAAAGTCACCCTGCCAAGTTGAGACATCCTTTTCCCCTTGGGCTGTTTGAACAGTATAACAATACCTAGCCTAATCTAAACTATAGTCACGACCTAGCATTGTTTAGCCTGTTTAGCCTGCAGCAGCACTGTAAGGTAAATGGAAAATAATGGTTTGTGTTTTGAGTAGCCAGGCAAAAGTGTGTTATCTGTCTTCTCCTTAGTTGCATACCCCAGGGCAGGCTACAGTTGCCACATCAGTAGTAACAGCTGGCCAACTCACTGAGGCTTCTGCCTGCTATGAGGCATTAGGAAATCCTAGTCAAATTGCAGTGCTGGTATGTTCTTTATGGTAGTGTGACAGCACAGTCAGTCAGCATCTAGGCTATGGCTTCTCAGGTCTCAGCTGGTCTTGTGTGTTGAGTTACTCATTATCATAACACATCAAAGTGATTCAGCAATCCAGGCTGCTCTATGGCGCATTCTGACACCACAGTCAGTTGTTCAACGTGGCATTATGACAGCAATCCAGACTGCTCTATGGCGCATTCTGACACCACAGTCAGTTGTTCAACGTGGCATTATGACAGCAATCCAGACTGCTCTATGGCACATTCTGACACCACAGTCAGTTGTTCAACGTGGCATTATGACGGCAATCCAGACTGCTCTATGGCACATTCTGACACCACAGTCAGTTGTTCAACGTGGTGTTATGACAGCAATCCAGACTGTTCTATGGCACATTCTGACACCACAGTCAGTTGTTCAACGTGGCATTATGACAGCAATCCAGACTGCTCTATGGCACATTCTGACACCACAGTCAGTTGTTCAACGTGGCATTATGACGGCAATCCAGACTGCTCTATGGCACATTCTGACACCACAGTCAGTTGTTCAACGTGGCATTATGACGGCAATCCAGACTGCTCTATGGCACATTCTGACACCACAGTCAGTTGTTCAACGTGGCATTATGACAGCAATCCAGACTGCTCTATGGCACATTCTGACACCACAGTCAGTTGTTCAACGTGGCATTATGACGGCAATCCAGACTGCTCTATGGCACATTCTGACACCACAGTCAGTTGTTCAACGTGGCATTATGACAGCAATCGATTAGTCTGTCTGTTCTGTGGCTTCAAACACACTTCAAGGTTGTATTTATTGTAGTGTCCTTTGCTGAAGTATCTTCTAGAGAGAAGGTCTATCTCCCCTCTGTGAGAGCTTTGCTGGCACCACAATACACAGCACTCAAACAGATGGTCTGATAACCCTGGCCTTGTCTCTCTCCATGTTGGAGAGACACAGACTGACTGACTACAGGTTTTAGAGGAAGTCCTGTGCTCAACCTGGCGATGATAGGGGATTTCCTCAACCCCAGATTAGCTGTGGTGCCTCACACACCGCCATATGCTAGCTCAAGACACATGGGTCAACACTGATACTGGATTAAACTCCTCCTCATCCCTGTTCTAGGGTACTACATTACCCAGGATGCATATGTACAATTGATTTTTGTTGATTCATAGCCGTGAAGGTCAATGAGAGTCAATTGATAATTTGCCTTGCTTAGAGGCTAATTGATGAGATGAACAAGGCATCACAAGGCCCATGAGACGGGCTGTTTCACAACAAGACTGATGACTTTTGTAACCGAGAGGGAGTAGTAAGAGTCAGCGGGAATGGGTTGGGGTTCCGTTTTACTGAACTCAGCCTGTTATTTCAGGACACTGACTGACTGCACATTACTGCATGCGGGCTTCCAGTAACATCTCAAAGTGAAATATGTTGTAAAGTACGCAGGCCTACTTGTCTTGCACAGAAGTACACTCCACGTCCTCATCGCTCATACAATGAATGGCAATGCTGATAGTATTTCTTCACTTTGGGAAGTTGAAGGTCTGCCTGGTGGGGGCTCGGGGTGAGGAGGGGGACAGCAGGATGTGAGTTACTGTTTGAGTGTGTGATGGAGAGAGATTCTGAGGTTAGCCCAATTGTGTGGAGCGTTGTGTGGAAAATGTTAGATAAACGGGAAGGCTTGGACAGAGTGCCACAGAAATGTATAACATACGAAAAGCTGAAGTGGAAAAATGTAAGTTTTTGTTATACTTGGCAAATATTCTCGTTGTAGTATGATACTACTCTACCACAGGATCTCCCACCCTCCCCCATATTTCTTTGACTTGTTGTTTTGCCTTAAAGGTTCTCTCTCTCCCCCTCTCCAGTTGTAGGATAGATCTGCTCTCCTGGCAAAATGTAGGTTAAGAGCTTAGTTCTAGTAGTCTTGTGACCTAATGCCTGTAGCATAATGTCCGGGAATGTCTGTTCCGAGCGAGCGGTGTCCGGGAATGTCTGTTCCGAGGGAGCGGTGTCCGGGAATGTCTGTTCCGAGGGAGCGGTGGGACAGCAGAGTTCTGGGTTGAGAAGGAATAGAAATTGTAAAGTGTAACAATCCCCTTCTTTGTTCCTGCTTGAGGAAACTGCAGTTTTCTGTTTGACTGACCTTGCCCTCTCTCTCCAGATACAAAACATGTGATTATATCTCTGTGTCATGGTTTGCTCCAACTTTGTTGAAAAACCTTTATGTTTGGGGTGACTAATGCAAGATGACAACATCATGTGTTGTATGGGCTTGGACAGTGAATCAAGGTTATTCTATGGACAATTGAATAAATTATTCAACTCAAACAGAAAACAGTTCTCTCCTTGTTTGAATTGAGCTTTGTTCCACTTCCAGTCAAACCATTCAGTTTCCATTTCCAGCAGTGACAGTTTCACTGGAAGCATAGTTTGGGCCTACATTAATGACTAGTTTAGTTTCAACATTCTCTCTCTCTCTCTCTCTCTCTCTCTCTCCTTGCAGATTTATGTGTGCTCAGATGCCCAACCCAGTCCTGGAGAGCATCAGTATCATCGATACCCCTGGAATCTTGTCAGGAGAGAAACAGAGAATAAGCAGAGGTCAGCTACACACAAACTAATATATCACCGTTATCTCAATAAATGTGTTAAGCCTGACAGTGTCAACCACTCAAAGTGGGTCAGAGGTAACACACGCCATTTAAAACTCACCTAAGAGGAGAGAATACTATCAAATACTTACATTTTCTGTCAAGAGGAGTGCATCTAATCCAACTGTGTTGTATGACATATTGGTCCTAGGAAGGGAAGCTGACTAGAGATGACTGTGAATTTCCCTATATCCCCCTATTTTGCATTCTTCAGATATTGCTCAGCCAATATTTTCCTTATTGGCTGATTCTGCTGATTTTGTAAAATCATCTTTTATTGGGTCAGTTTTTCCCCCCTACAAGTGAGAGGGATCCTACGAGGGGGGGCGTGATACTGGAATACCGCATTTCTACCGGCTATGATTCCACACACAGGGCTGACTGTATTGTTCATCAGCAGTATGACCGTGCTGGGGACTGGGTTAGAAGCAACACTTGGCATTGTGCGGCGATAGTGGGGAAGGCCTGAACATGGGTAGACTGTAGAGAGTGGTGTAGTTGCCATTGTGGGGACACTTGGTAGACTGTCTCCCACACACTCTTTCCCCTGCCCCCCCCCCCCCCCCCCCCCCCCCCCCCCCCTACAACACGCACGCACAAAGTCTCCCCCTGCAATGCATGTGCAGCAGAGCTGGTGCTGATTGTGTGGTCAGCTGCGTAGATGAGATTTTTAGACAGACTGACTGCATTCTTCTCAGATCAGATGACACCGGCACCAATCAAAACCACCATTCTCTCTTTGTATTTCTTTATTTTCCTTTCTTTTTAAAGAGCCTCGGCTCGCTGTGCCAGAACTCCCCAGGCTTCTGTTCAGAAAAGCAGAATGCCTCTCTGTTCCAATTGTTTTTCAGCCTGTTTCCTGTTGTTTTTTTAAATGGGTCAAAGAGGATGGAACTGAATACGTTATTTATTTTTATATATGTATGTATAAGTATTTTACCCCCCCCCCCCCATTTCAATTACGATCTTGTCTCATCGCTGCATCAGCAACGTTTTGAAACACAATGTATATTGTCTATAGTTTCAGTATGTAATTGTCAATTATAGTATCATGCTCGTGTCCAACCCTCAGAATACATCACAATCCAAAACCCCAAACCCACTTTTCCTCTTTTATTTTGTCTCCAACATCTCATCTTTCTCCTCAGTCTCATTTGGGGTTCCTCCTCAACATAATTATTGCTGTGTGTGTGTGTGTGTGTGTACACCATAACCCTCCTCCCGTTGCATCTCTGAAGGGTATGACTTTGCGGCGGTACTGGAGTGGTTTGCGGAGCGCGTGGACCGCATCATCCTCCTGTTTGACGCTCACAAGCTGGACATCTCAGACGAGTTCTCTGAGGTGATCCGCGCCCTGAAGAACCACGAGGACAAGATGCGCGTGGTGCTGAACAAGGCTGACCAGATCAACACGCAGCAGCTGATGAGGGTCTACGGCGCCCTCATGTGGTCGCTGGGAAAGATCATTAACACCCCAGAGGTTATTTTTTTTTTAAACATTCATTTCGACAAATGTGCGTCCCAAATGGCACCCTATTCCCTATATAGTGCACCTATTTTAAACAGGGTCCACATAGGTCTTTCAAATGGCATTCTCTTCCCTATATAGTGCACTACTTTGCCATGGTCAAAATTAGCACACTTATTTTGGGAATAGGGTGCCATTTCAGATGCAGACAATATAAAATGCATATAGAGTTGCCTTAGTCATCAGACTACAGCACAAACATTAAGGATGTGAAGTGTACCGTCAAGTTTACCGTAAAGTCAACCAACTTATTTCCATTGTGGTCCTGCTGGGGCCGTGCCTGGCTACCCAGACTCCTTGCTACGGCCAAATGCTACCCCACACCCATGGATGTTAGTTTTTTCTCAATGAGTCTGGATCTGAGTACTTATCTATATCTCTATATCTCAGACACACAGTACCAGTCAAAAGTTTGGACACGCCTAGTCATTCAAGGGTTTTTCTTTATTTTTACTATTTTTTTACATTTGTAGAATAATAGTGAAGACATCACTATGAAATAACACATGGAATCATGTAGTAACCAAAGCAACCAGCTTCATGAGGTAGTCACCTGGAAGGCTTTTCCAACAGTCTTGAAGGAGTTCCCACATGCTGAGCACTTGTTGGCTGCTTTTCCTTCACTCTGTGGTCCAACTCATCCTAAACCATCTCAATTGGGTTGAGGTCAGGTGATTGTGGAGGCCAGGTCATCTGATGCAGCACTCCATCACTCTCCTTCTTGGTCAAATAGCACTTACACAGCCTGGAGGTGTGTTGGGTCATTGTCCTGTTGAAAAACAAATGATAGTCCCACTAAGCACAAACCAGATGGGATGGATTATCGCTGCAGAATGCTGTGGTAGCCATGCTGGTTAAGTGTGCCTTGAATTCTAAATAAATCACCCTCAGTGTCACTAGCAAAGCCCCCACACACCACCACCTCCATGCTTCACGGTGGGAACCACACATGCGGAAGTCATCCATTCACCTACTCTGCGTTTCACAGAGGCATGGTGGTTGGTACCAAAAATCTCACATTTGGATTCATAAGACCAAAGGACAGATTTCCACCTGTCTCTAATGTCCATTGCTTGTGTTTCTTGGCCCAAGCAAGTCTCTTCTTATTGGTGTCCTTTAGTAGTGGTTTCTTTGACCATGAAGGCCTGATTTCACGCAGTCTCATCTCAACATTAACTGTTCAGAGGTCTGTTACTTGAACTCTGTGAAGCATTTATTTGGGCTGCAATTTCTGAGGTTGGTAACTAATGAACGTATCCTCAGCAGCAGAGGTAACTCTGGGTCTTCTTTTCCTGTGGTGGTCCTCCATGAGAGCCAGTTTCATCATAGCGCTTGATGGTTTTTGCGACTGCACTTGAAGAAACTTTAGAAGTTCTTGAAATTTTACCGGATTGACTGACCTTCATGTCTTAAAGTAATGATGGACTGTCATTTCTCTTATTCTCTTATTTGAGCTGTCCTTACCATAATATAGACTTGGTCTTTTACCAAATAGGGCTATAGGGCTATGTCACCACAGAACCAGGGTGTCTGTGGTGACACCTCTAGCACTGAGATGCAGTGTCTTAGACCGCTGAGCCACAAACACCACCACAGAACCAGGGTGTCTGTGGTGACACCTCTAGCACTGAGATGCAGTGTCTTAGACCGCTGAGCCACAAACACCACCACAGAACCAGGGTGTCTGTGGTGACACCTCTAGCACTGAGATGCAGTGTCTTAGACCGCTGAGCCACAAACACCACCACAGAACCAGGGTGTCTGTGGTGACACCTCTAGCACTGAGATGCAGTGTCTTAGACCGCTGAGCCACAAACATCACCACAGAACCAGGGTGTCTGTGGTGACACCTCTAGCACTGAGATGCAGTGTCTTAGACCGCTGAGCCACAAACACCACCACAGAACCAGGGAGTCTGTGGTGACACCTCTAGCACTGAGATGCAGTGTCGTAGACCGCTGAGCCACAAACACCACCACAGAACCAGGGAGTCTGTGGTGACACCTCTAGCACTGAGATGCAGTGTCTTAGACCGCTGAGCCACAAACACCACCACAGAACCAGGGTGTCTGTGGTGACACCTCTAGCATTGAGATGCAGTGTCTTAGACCGCTAAGCCACAAACACCACCACAGAACCAGGGTGTCTGTGGTGACACCTCTAGCACTGAGATGCAGTGTCTTAGACCGCTGAGCCACAAACACCACCACAGAACCAGGGTGTCTGTGGTGACACCTCTAGCACTGAGATGCAGTGTCTTAGACCGCTGAGCCACTCAGGAGCCCATATATTTATTTGTCTTTGTCTTTATTAATTTATGTGTATTGTGGTCCTCAGGTGGTGAGGGTGTACATCGGGTCGTTCTGGGCCCAGCCTCTCCTGATCGCTGACAACCGGAAGCTGTTTGAGGCTGAGGAACAGGACTTGTTCCAGGATATCCAGGGGCTTCCCCGGAACGCAGCGATACGGAAACTCAACGACCTCATCAAAAGGGCACGGCTGGCTAAGGTGAGGGGAGGGGTCCAGATGCTTGTAGGAATGTATGGGGGTACAGGAAAAGAGAAGGAAGTGGAGGGCACTCAACCAACGGGAGTCGAGGTGCAACATTTATTTAAAAAATGTATTATTGACCAGGTGCAACACTCGCTCACCATTTATTAACTCGTTGTTCTATTTAAGCTACATTAAAAGAATGGGACTTGGAATAAGGGAATATCCAAGAGGGCACTTCTGCAGGAAGGAGCAGCGTTAAAGCTAGTAGTATTTTGTTGTGGGCCAACAGGTAGTTTCTCGAGGATGTTTGAACCCTTGTCCATGTCTACATCCTCAACTAGATGGTTTATTATGGCAAAATATCAGTCTGGTCAATATCTTGTTTCTATAGGTTGTGTGAACTTTGAACCTTTGTCCAGGTCCATGCCTACATCATCATCTCTCTGAAGAAGGAGATGCCCAGTGTGTTTGGAAAGGAGAACAAGAAGAAGGAACTGATCGCCAACCTGGGAGAGACGTACCTGAAGATAGAAAGGGAACATCAGATCTCCCCTGGAGACTTCCCTAAACTCAAGAAGATGCAGGTGAGATGGAGCCTCTGAATCCATATCTAGTTTAGCCTTTGTTTCCTCAGAGAAATGTTGCTGGAATATTGTCCGTACACACCAGAGGTTAATCAATGTGACTCTATAAACTGAAGTCTTATCCCGTCCTCTGTATTATGTTGTTGAAGTAATGAAGACCATCCAATGATGAACATATTATTTGTTAATGACCTCAGACCTTTAACGTAACATAGTATACATCTCTCCCTCGTCTCTATAGGAGCTCCTGGCTGGCCACGACTTCTCTAAGTTCCCTACCATGAAGCCCAAGCTACTGGAGGCTGTGGAGGACATGTTGGCCAACGACATCGCTCGCCTAATGACCCTGGTCCGCCAGGAGGAAGCCGCCATGCCCAGCCAGGCTGTCCACGGAGGTGCCTTTGAGGGCACCATGTCCGGCCCCTTCGGCCACGGCTACGGAGAGGGTGCCGGGGAAGGCATCGATGAGCTGGAGTGGGTGGTGGCCCGGGACAAACCTTCGTACGATGAGATTTTCTACACGCTGTCACCGATCAATGGTAAAGTGTCGGGCGCGGCAGCCAAGAAGGAGATGGTGAAGTCCAAGCTGCCCAACACGGTCCTGGGCAAGATCTGGAAGCTGGCCGACGTGGATAAGGATGGTTACCTAGACGACGAGGAGTTTGCGTTGGCCAATCATCTAATCAGAGTGAAGCTGGAGGGACATGAGCTGCCAGGTAAACTTCCGGAACACCTGGTGCCACCTTCTAAACGCCACCAGGAGATTGATATGGGAGAGTGATGTGGTGCTGGGAGGAAGGGGGGGGGAAACGCAATCTGATGAACCTGGGGAGGGCTGGGTTAGGGCGGGCTTGTTTTGCGTTGTGGGGGATATGTTAATGAATATTTGCTGAGGGAGGGTTGGGCGGGTGGAGAGTAATGCAACAATGTGAGGAGATGGGAAACGGGTTAAAGACATTTAAAATATACTGTCCATATGTTGATCCAAAGAAACGTAATGAACTTGTTCTTTTTGGAGAAAAAAGATTCTAACTTAGAATTGTTTTATCTATATTTTTGTATTTCCTGTCGGTTTACTATGAGATGTTTTCAAATGCTTCCGTTTTATTATTTTCTCAAATTTTAATAAAAATGTAATATTTATCCCAATTAAGTAGTGTATGTTGGAAACTCTTATTTTGGAATGTCTACCTGTATTGAATTGAATACATAAGTACCCCCTGTAGGTGAGAACCGGTCACTGTCAGCTGAGCTGGACACAAGCACCTGAGGACAGGACTCCACTTATGTATCTGCTTGTTAAATATGTTTTGACCAAGAGTGTAGAGATACAGCTGTAGGCCTACTGATCAACTGAAGATACTGACAGGAAGAAGGAGCTGAGAGAAAGAAGGAAGTGATTATGAGATTCTGTAACACGTTCATGGTGAACATGTGGAGATCATTTAGAAAGCTGGAAGCACAGTTGAGAAAGTTCCAGAACTTTGACAAATATAAAGATAAACTTTTGGGTTTAAACTATTGAAGCTTTCAAAAGCAGGTTTTAAACTACTAGACTGGTTTCACCTCAACCCTAGATATTGTTGGCATGTCTAGATGTGCCAGTTTAGCATAATTCAAATTTTCTTATTTCCATATATTTGATTCAAGCTGTGAGCACTTGAGAGTAACCAAATGTTTACACTTCCACTCAACAAACTAAACTCAGCAAAAAAAGAAAGGTCCCTTTTTCAGGACCCTCTTTCAAAGATAATTTGTAAAAATCCAAATAACTAAACAGATCTTCATTGGAAAGTGTTTGAACACTGTTTCCCATGCTTGAACCATCAATTAATGAACATGCACCTGTGGAACGGTCGTTAAGACACTATCAGCTTACAGAAGGTAGGCAATTCAGGTCATAGTTCTGTAAACTTAGGACACTAAAGAGGCCTTTTGTACTGACTGAAAAACACAAAGAAAGATGCCCATGGTCCCTGCTCATCTGCGTGAATGTGCCTTAGGCATGCTGCAAGGAGGCATGAGGACTGCAGATGTGGCCAGGGCAATAAATTGCAATGTCCGTACTGTGAGACGCCTAAGACAGCAGTACAGGGAGACGACGGACAGCTGATCGTCTTCGCAATGGCAGACCACGTGTAACAACACCTGCACAGGATCGGTACATCCGAACATCACACCTGCGGGACAGGTACAGGATAGCAACAACAACTGCCCGGGTTACACTAGGAACGCACAATCCCTCCATCAGTGCTCAGACTGTCCGCGAGAGCCTGGAATGAGGAATTATAGGCCTGTTGTAAGGCAGGTCCTCACCAGACCTCACCGGCAACAACATCGCCAATGGGCACAAACCCACCGTCGCTGGACCAGACAGGAATGGCAAAAAGTGCTCTTCACTGACGAGTCGCGGTTTTGTCTCACCAGGGGTGATAGTCGGATTCGCGTTTATCGTCAAAGGAATAAGGCCTGTACTCTGGAGCGGGATCGATTTGGAGGTGGAGGGTCCGTCATTGTCTGTGGCGGTGTGTCACAGCGTCATCTGACTGAGCTTGTTGTCATTGCAGGCAATCTCAACGCTGTGCGTGACAGGGAAGACATCCTCCCTCATGTGGTACCCTTCCTGCAGGCTCATCCTGACAGGATCCTCCAGCATGACAATGCCACCAGCCATACTGCTCGTTCTGTGTGTGATTTCCTGCAAGACAGGAATGTCAGTGTTCTGCAGTGGCCAGCGAAGAGGCCAGATCTCAATCCCATTGAGCACGTCTGAGACCTGTTTGTTTGAAGGGTGAGGGCTAGGGCCATTCCCCCCAGAAATGTCCGGGAATGTGCAGGCGCCTTGGTGGAAGAGTGGGGTAACATCTCACAGCAAGAACTGCAAATCTGTTGCAGTCCATGTGGAGGAGATGCACTGCAGAACTTAATGCAGCTGGTGGCCACACCAAATACTGACTTATTTTGATTTTGACCCCCGCTTTGTTCAGGGACACATTATTCCATTTCTGTTAGTCACATGTTTGTGGAACTTGTTCAGTTTGTCTGTTGTTGAATCTCATTATGTTCATACAAATATTTACACATGAAGTTTGCTGAAAATAAACACAGTTGACAGTGAGGACGTTTCTTTTTTTGCTGAGTTTATCTACTTGATTGATTGCACTTGACAATGTTTACTTTTTCACAACTCCCATACCATTATGATGACAGCCCCCCCAACCCCGCCTAGTTGTTTTGCCCCCAATGTCTTGTCTCTATGGTGATCATAGATCCTTCTCTTCGTGCATGGCACTCAAATGACATCTAGCTAATGGAGAATGGGCTTGGGACAGAACTGTGAGTTACGCAAAGGTGCTCTGATCTGATTTCCTGTGTGTTAGTCTGTGCATGTATGTTTACTGTATAGCAGGCTCATCTGCTGTTTGAATGCAGCATGTGGGTTATTTTACATCTGTAGAAGCAGCTGTGTCTTTACACCTTGAAGCTTGTTTTTGTGCTCTGTTGCACCTCTTAATATTTGAACTTGATGCCCATTACACAAAGGTTATACCTACTACACAATGGTGACTGCACTTGATTTCTTCTAGGTTTCCTTTGTGTCTCCATGACAGCTCGGAATTTGTCTGCATCTTTATCCCCTTTAGAACCTGATTTTGGGGGTTTATGTTATCTTTCGCTAGCATCAAACACACAGGCCTTGTGTCAAACCCTCAGCTAGGGGCCCAGCATGAAACTCAGACTGTGTGATACTCTATCATGCTCTGACCCTTTTCCACATGATCCCAACAACATGCCTCTGGTGAGACAGGATTAGGTTTGAACTGGTTTACACTGTTTTCATTTTGATTGGGACTTGGGCAATCTCTTGAGTTATTCCTACACACTATATGTATACTGTTCTACTGACTGACCTGTAAATGCTATAGTTCCTCTTGTGAGTAATGGATATGGGTGAGATACTGTTTCAAAAGTTTCCATGTGTGTGTGGCGTGTTTGTAATAGGCTACTGTATGTCTGTGTTGAAAGTATCTGTACAGCACACTTAAACTAGAACAATCTGTTAACCGCTCAAATGATCTTGCTTCTATACTTAAAAGTCATCATAATATCAGTAGTAGTATAAAGCTATCAGTATTCTAAAGTAAACCAACAGCACATTATGTAAGACATGTGACACGACACTAATTAGCCATTTCACACATCTTCCTTAGCATCGCTCTGTGTTCTTCACACACTTGATTAAATAGAACAGACAACACGCCATGCACAGTACAGTATGTCAAAAATAACCTTGCCACTCATAACATTGACTCCACCATGGCCTGAAGCCGAGAGAGACCCACCCAGTTGTCCGGTTTAAACCACTCTTCAAAAGCAGTATTTCAGTTTTAGAACACATTGTGCAAAGGGTGCTAGAATGGCTACGGTGGTGTGAAGTGAGTCGATGTGCATATCGTCCTCTTAACTCAACCCTTATCCTCCGACTGCCTCTCTTTCTCTTCCCCTGTCTCTCTCCCTCTGTCTTTCTCTTCCCCTGTCTCTCTCCATCTGTCTCTCTCTACCCCTGTTTGTAAAGCTGTCTCTCTCTACCCCTGTTTGTAAAGCTGTCTCTCTCTACCCCTGTTTGTAAAGCTGTCTCTCTCTACCCCTGTTTGTAAAGCTGTCTCTCTCTACCCCTGTTTGAGAAAGCTTATCTTTCTCTCTACCTCCATCAGTCCATTTCTGGGTCACTGTCATTCTGTGCTTCTCTGAAAATACCTCAGCCCCATAGACTTAGATAGACATTGCAACATTGTATCGGTTCCATTATGCAGTCTGTGAGAGCATGGGCTTCTTCTACTACTTCTATTAGTTTGCAAACAAACTGAAAGGGTGCACTGCCATCTATAGTGTGTTGTTAGAACAGGTATAAAGCCAAGGTTGGTGATTTACTGCCATCTATAGTGTGTTGTTAGAACAGGTATAAAGCCCAGGTTGGTGATTTACTGCCATCTATAGTGTGTTGTTAGAACAGGTATAAAGCCAAGGTTGGTGATTTACTGCCATCTATAGTGTGTTGTTAGAACAGGTATAAAGCCCAGGTTGGTGATTTACTGCCATCTATAGTGTGTTGTTAGAACAGGTATAAAGCCCAGGTTGGTGATTTACTGCCATCTATAGTGTGTTGTTAGAACAGGTATAAAGCCAAGGTTGGTGATTTACTGCCATCTATAGTGTGTTGTTAGAACAGGTATAAAGCCCAGGTTGGTGATTTACTGCCATCTATAGTGTGTTGTTAGAACAGGTATAAAGCCCAGGTTGGTGATTTACTGCCATCTATAGTGTGTTGTTAGAACAGGTATAAAGCCCAGGTTGGTGATTTACTGCCATCTATAGTGTGTTGTTAGAACAGGTATAAAGCCAAGGTTGGCGATTTACTGCCACCTGCAGTTATGAAATGTTTCCTCACCAGTATCATTCATTGGCTGATCTCTCCTGATGACCTGGATGGAATTATGTGATCCGTCTTTAACCCATATAAAATCCCACCCAGTCGACTACTTCAAAATGGCACTAGAAGCAGCCAGGGGGTTTTGTAACACGTGTGTGTGTGTTTATGTGTGTGTGAGAGAGAGAGATGATATGGTATGTCTGGGGCACATGTCTAGTTCCAGAACAGGCGGCAGGTAGCCTAGTGGTTAAAGCATTGGGCCAGTAAGGAAAAAGGTTGCTGGATCGAATCCCTGAGCTGACAACATACAATCTGTAGTTCTGAGCAAGGCAGTTAACCCACTGTTTCCCGGGTGCCAAAGATGTCGATTAAGGAAGCCCCCCCCCCCCCCCCCCCCCACCTCTCTGTTTCAGATAGGTTGGGTTAAATGCACAAGACACATTTCAGTTGAAGGCATTCAGTTGTACAACTGACTAGCTATCCCTCTTTCCCACACATGACTAATATAACTCATGACTCTCTGAAGTTCCTGAGATTCGGGTGATGCGTGTGAAGTCATGACTTTGTGTCCTTGAACAAAAAATGACATGCTGTTACATGATCACAAGGCTGTTAGGATGGGGAATAGTAAATTACAAGCTTGTTTGACTAGCCAAAAATCAAACCATAGTATACACTAAAAGGACAGGGAGTTTATTTAGGAATTTCAATTAGATTGAATTTTACAGAACACATCTAATAATAACACATGTAACACTGTCAAAATTGTAACGTATGTAAAAACAGAGGAAGACAGAAAGGAATGATAATGTTTCATGAGGAAGACAGAAAGGAATGATAATGTTTCATGAGGAAGACAGAAAGGAATGATAATGTTTCATGAGGAAGACAGAAAGGAATGATAATGTTTCATGAGGAAGACAGAAAGGAATGATAATATTTTATGAGGAAGACAGAAAGGAATGATAATGTTTCATGAGGAAGACAGAAAGGAATGATAATGTTTCATGAGGAAGACAGAAAGGAATGATAATGTTTCATGAGGAAGACAGAATAGAATGATAATGTTTCATGAGGAAGACAGAAAGGAATGATAATGTTTTATGAGGAAGACAGAAAGGAATGATAATGTTTCATGAGGAAGACAGAAAGGAATGATAATGTTTTATGAGGAAGAGAAAGGAATGATAATGTTTTATGAGGAAGACAGAAAGGAATGATAATGTTTCATGAGGAAGACAGAAAGGAATGATAATGTTTCATGAGGAAGACAGAAAGGAATGATAATGTTTCATGAGGAAGACAGAAAGGAATGATAATGTTTCATGAGGAAGACAGAATAGAATGATAATGTTTCATGAGGAAGACAGAAAGGAATGATAATGTTTTATGAGGAAGACAGAAAGGAATGATAATGTTTCATGAGGAAGACAGAAAGGAATGATAATGTTTTATGAGGAAGACAGAAAGGAATGATAATGTTTTATGAGGAAGACAGAAAGGAATGATAATGTTTTATGAGGAAGACAGAAAGGAATGATACTGTTTTATGAGGAAGACAGAAAGGAGAGCTTAAAGGAGCTAAGTGCTAAAACGTACGACCAGACAATGGGAAGATCTTAATTGCATACTCCTCGCGTCCTATTTCCTCGTCTCCTTCTCAAAACCCATTTGATTTGAAAGCCAGAGGTCCCGCCCCTCTGACCTTCTCCTCCAATGGGTTTTGTGAAGGAGACGAGGAGCGAGGATGGGGGGAGGGGGTATCCAACCACAGGAGCCCACTCTCAGTGTTCAAAATACACCAGAGAGCATGTTTTAGCCACAGAGGATCAATAGTTTATTAAAAAAAAAATTGCTGTGAATTAAGTTTATCACAAGCACATGCAGGTATCTGCCAAAATTAAGGAAACATCAACATAAAGTTTCTTAAAAAGGGTGTTGCGCAATGACCAGATGCCAGTACAGCTTCAATGACCAGATGCCAGTAGAGCTTCAATGACCAGATGCCAGTACAGCTTCAATGACCAGATGCCAGTACAGCTTCAATGACCAGATGCCAGTACAGCTTCAATGACCAGATGCCAGTAGAGCTTCAATGACCAGATGCCAGTAGAGCTTCAATGACCAGATGCCAGTACAGCTTCAATGACCAGATGCCAGTAGAGCTTCAATGACCAGATGCCAGTACAGCTTCAATGACCAGATGCCAGTACAGCTTCAATGACCAGATGCCAGTACAGCTTCAATGACCAGATGCCAGTACAGCTTCAATGACCAGATGCCAGTACAGCTTCAATGACCAGATGCCAGTACAGCTTCAATGACCAGATGCCAGTACAGCTTCAATGACCAGATGCCAGTACAGCTTCAATGACCAGATGCCAGTACAGCTTCAATGACCAGATGCCAGTACAGCTTCAATGACCAGATGCCAGTAGAACTTCAATGACCAGATGCCAGTACAGCTTCAATGACCAGATGCCAGTAGAGCTTCAATGACCAGATGCCAGTACAGCTTCAATGACCAGATGCCAGTACAGCTTCAATGACCAGATGCCAGTACAGCTTCAATGACCAGATGCCAGTAGAGCTTCAATGACCAGATGCCAGTACAGCTTCAATGCACCTCGGCATAGATTCTACAAGTGGACCTAAACCATGCCAGAAAAATGCACCCCACACGATAACATATACTTTGTATCCCTTGTAAACTCAAGTGTTTCCTTTATTTTGGAAGTTATGGTATGTCTATAGTTGGGAAGGCCGCAGCTTGGGCAGCATACTAACTATAGGCTACAGCTTGCTCCTTCATGATCATAGACAAATATTCCATAGAAGGATTTTGTAACCTCTAACCCTGGCAACATGACTGTTAAACTAGCAATGGATGCCAGTCCTGACTTCAAAGGAAACTGTAGTCTATGGTTTATATTTCTATGGTTGGTTGCGGCTGTCAGTTTGCCTTTTGCAGATTTCAAAATACAATTGTGGGGAAAAACGTTTGGAAAGCAAATGCCTACTGCTGAAAAGAGAAGACTAATCTGTCTGTAGAACCAATAGAAAAATATTTTTCCAACAACTCCCAAATTGTATCCAACAGCAGAACTGTTTTTCAAAGTAGATCATCTTGAGATAGGCTATTGCCTTGACGAGCGCATCCGCCATCGCAGCCTATGGCTTCATCTTCATCGTTAGGTGTGTCAGTGTGCCTCTGGAAATGTCATTTAGTAACCTCTTGCAGCCTATGATTTAGTATATAACCTATACTGTGTATATATACTGCCTCCTAGCATTGAACAATCTGCATGTCCCTTCATTGGCCTGAGCTACACACACACACACACACACACACAGACTGTCAGCAAATGCACATTGATTTCCTCATAATACACATCCTTTTTCACACACACACAACCAGTGCTCACCTGAGTAGACAGACGAACTGACCCAAGGTCAGCTGGAATGGAACCAGGAATTTGGTCCAGTAGGGGAAGGGTCTTCTCACAGGGGTAACGCTCTACATTCACCTTTGCAGTTACAGCACACAAATAGACAACTGTTAGCATTCCTTGCATTTTATTGGACGCAATAATTTACCATAATGTTAAGAGCAGCAAAATTGCTCACAGGTAACTTGTTTGGGAATTTAATACAAATACTGCACACTTCATGTTTTCTTGTCACTCGAAAAAGCATAACAGAAGAACATTACCACCTTATTATAGACCACTAGAATTACTATAGAATAGAACAATAGACTATAAGAGAAGAACCAATCAAGGATTTTTTTTAGTTTGAAAGGCATCAGCTCCATAGATTTCTCGAAGGGAGGCATTTTTCTTCTTTCTGTTTATCGTTGTCTCTGATTGGGGATCATATTAAGGTAGCCATTTTCCCTTTTGTGTTCGTGGGTTCTTGTCTATGTGTAGTTGCCTGTCAGCACTCATTTGTATAGCTTCACGGTTCGTTTCGTTATTTTGTTCAGTGTTCATTCTTTTAATAAATAAGAATGTACACATACAACATTGCACCTTGGTCCGATCCTTATAACGAACGTGACACTGTATTCATGTTTCTTATTACACACAGGGTACATTTCAAAACAGATATATGGGGGCAGCATTTTGGAATGGTGGGAATGGAACATACACTACCATTGCACAACGCCCATTGTTGGTCTGCATGAGTTTGTTGTTTTTGAAGTTTTCACAATCTCTCTCCTTTTCTCTAACTCCCTCCCTCTGTGCACACACACACACACACACACACAAACACACCATGTAATTATCGGGGATATACATTGTGAAGGGGTTACTGTGATTTTGACAGTAGTTTACAGGCAGCTTGGTGGCAAGTAAAATTCTGTATTTTATATTACTGTACACCTACTGTAATATGAATATGGTATCAAAGTAAGTACTGTGTAATGACACAACACAATATTGTACAATGTACTGTATTATACTGAAAAAGGTCAATGCTACCATAATTGGAATGAATCAATTAATGGATGACTGAATGAAATTAGTAGAAGGGGGGGTTTACATTTCACAGTATTTTACTTTAATTACAAGGGATTGGTGCAAGCAGGTTGGCTGCTAGGTAAAGTGTTTACAAACATTACAGCATATTACTTCATATTTTGTGTTTTATATCATTGCTTCTAGAGGCCATAGCTCTTTCCTGCAGTCAAATGACATAGTGGTCTCAGGGATTCCTATTTTTCATAATTTTACAACTAATAAACATAGTTTAAAAAACCCTCAGAAAATCCAGTGTTTCTATGTCAAACAGTTTGGTTATATTTCATTCTTCTGTGATGTATATTATTGGGATGCAAACTCAAAATTGTAACATTTCAACGCTATCTCTCCCTTTGCATTGCATGCACCTTGAAAAGCCCAAGGGGGTAAAGTGGCGCTTTAGGGATGTGTTTATCTTGCTCTCTAGGTAGGAGAATGTTGCTCCACCTACACAATTAGAGAACAATCCCCTTTGAAATGCTCTCACCTTTGTTGTACAGTGAGAAAACATGAATTATAGAATTGATCTAGAGAACAAAGAAGCTACTGTAGACCCAAACCAAAACGGCTCTCGGAAGGAACCACATTGTTTACCCGTGGGCAAAGATTGCGCTCTGCTGGTTGAAGGTTGACATAACAGAGTGGTGTTCAGCAGAGTAGACAGGGGGAGGTGCACCTGTCCGATACAAAAGGACAGAACTTATCCCATACTGTAACCCAAAGGGACAGAACTTATCCCATACTGTAACCCAAAGGGACAGAACTTATCCCATACTGTAGCCCAAAGGGACAGAACTTATCCCATACTGTAGCCCAAAGGGACAGAACTTATCCCATACTGTAACCCAAAGGGACAGAACTTATCCCATACTGTAACCCAAAGGGACAGAACTTATCCCATACTGTAACCCAAAGGGACAGAACTTATCCCATACTGTAACCCAAAGGGACAGAACTTATCCCATACTGTAGCCCAAAGGGACAGAACTTATCCCATACTGTAACCCAAAGGGACAGAACTTATCCCATACTGTAACCCAAAGGGACAGAACTTATCCCATACTGTAACCCAAAGGGACAGAACTTATCCCATACTGTAACCCAAAGGGACAGAACTTATCCCATACTGTAACCCAAAGGGACAGAACTTATCCCATACTGTAGCCCAAAGGGACAGAACTTATCCCATACTGTAACCCAAAGGGACAGAACTTATCCCATACTGTAACCCAAAGGGACAGAACTTATCCCATACTGTAACCCAAAGGGACAGAACTTATCCCATACTGTAACCCAAAGGGACAGAACTTATCCCATACTGTAACCCAAAGGGACAGAACTTATCCCATACTGTAACCCAAAGGGACAGAACTTATCCCATACTGTAACCCAAATAGGTGATTGATGCAACTGTAATGTGAACCTTTAATTTCCGAAGACTCACAATAACAGACCTAGTAAACGTGTAGACTAAATATACTACACTGAACAAAAAGATAAACGCAACATGCAACAATTTCAAATATTTTACTGAGTTGCAGTTCATAAAAGGAAATCAGTGAATTGAAATAAATTCATTGTGCCCTAATCTATATATTTCACATGACTGGGAATACAGATATGCATCTGCTGGTCACAGATACAGTGCATTTGGAAAGTATTCAGACCCCTTGACTTTTTCCACGATTTGTTACTTTACAGCCTCATTCTAAAATGTATTAAAACAACATTTTCCCTCATCAATATACACACAATACCCCATAATGAAAAAGCAAAAACACGTTTATAGAAATTTTTGCAAATGTATAAAAACACAACAGCTGAAATATCACATTTACATAAGCATTCGGACCCTTTACTCAGTACTTTGTTGAAGCACCTTTGGCAGCAATTACAGCCTTGAGTCTTCTTGGGTAGGACACTACAAGCTTGGCAAACCCTTTATTTGGGGAGTTTCTCCCATTCTTCTCTGCAGATCCTCTCAAGCTCATTCAGTTTGGATGGGGAGCGTCGCTGCCCAGCTATTTTCAAGTCTCTCCAGAGATGTTTGATCAGGTTCAAGTCCGGGCTCTGGCTGGGCCACTCAAGGATAATCAGAGACTTGTCCCGAAGCCACTCCTGAGTTATCTTGACTGTGTGCTTAGGGTCGTTGTCTGGTTGGAAGGGAACCTTCGCCCCAGTCTGAGGTCCTGAGCGCTCTGGAGCAGGTTTGCATCAAGGATCTCTCTATACTTTGCTCCGTTCATCTTTCCCTTGATCCTGACTAGTATCCCAGTCCCTGAAAACATCCCCACAGCATGATGCTGCCACCACCATGCTTCACCGTAGGGATGGAGCCAGGTTTCATCCAGATGTGAAGCTTGGCATTCAGGAAAATAGTTCAATCTTGGTTTCATCAGACCAGAGAATCTTGCTTCTCATGGTCTGAGAGTCTTTAGGTGTTTTTTAGCAAACTCCAAGCAGGCTGTCATGTGCCTTTTATGGAGCAGTGGCTTCAGTCTGGCCACTCTACCATAAAGGCCTGATTGGTGGAGTGCTGAATAGATGGTTGTCCTTCTGGAAGGTTCTCCCATCTCCACCGAGGAACTCTAAAGCTCTGTCAGTGACGATCGGGTTCCTGGTCACCTCCCCGACCAAGGCCCTTGTCCCCCGATTGCTCAGTTGGACTGTCAACTGTGGGACCTTATATAGACAGGTGTGTGCCTTTCCAAATCATGTCCAATCAATTGAATATACCACAGGTGGACTCCAATCAAGTTGTAGAAGAATCTCAGGGATAATCATTGGAAATAGGATGCACCTGAGCTCAATTTCGATTCTCATATCAAAGAGTATGAATACTTATGTAAATAAGGTATTTCTGTGTTAAATTTTTAATAAAATTGCAAACATTTCTAAAAACCTGTTTTCACTTTGTCATTATGGGGTATTGTGTGTAGATTGATGATTTAAACATGGAAAAAGTCCAGGGGTGTGAATACTTTCCAGAGGCACTGTGTAATAAAGAAAACATGAGACATAAGAGAGGAAGCTATATACAGGGTCAGTGCCAATACCACATGTACAATGTGCAGGGATACTGGAGTATTGAGGTAGAAATCTACATGTAGGTGGGAGATTAGGAGAAAGTCACTGGTAGCAGGATAAACAATAAGAATAATAATTGTAAACAGTATGGCAGCAGCATAAGTGGTGGTGAGTGTGTGTGCCAGAGTGTCCGTGTAGGCGTGATACGCAGATATATGTAAACAGGGCTGAAAAGTGACTGGTTGCAGGACTATACACCAAGTGTACAAAATATTAAGAACACCTGCTCTTTCCATGACATGGACTGACCAGGTGAAAGCTACATTCCCTTATTGATGTCACCTGTTAAATCCACTTCAATCAGTGTAGATGAATGGGAGGAGACAGGTTAAAGAAGGATTTGTAAGCCTTGAGACAATTGAGATGTGGATTTTGTGTGTGCCATTCAGAGGGTGAATGCCCAAGACAAAATATTTAAGTGCCTTTCAACAGGGTATGGTAGTAGGTAGGTGCCAGACGCAGCTGTGGAGATGTGCAGTGATTTGTATTTTTCACCCTAAACAGTTTCCCGTGTGTATCAAGAATGGTCCACCCTAAGGACATCCAGCCAACTTGACACAACTGTGGGAGTGGTTGGAGTAAACATGGGCCAGCATCCCTGTGGAATGCTTTCGACACCCTGTAGAGCCCATCGAATTGAGGCTGTTCTGAGTGAAAATGGGGTGTGCAAGTGCAACTCAATATTAGGAAGGTGTTCTAAACGTTTGGTATACTCAGTGTATAAATAGTTATGGTAATATACTAGTGGTAATATACTAGCTGTAATATACTAGTGGTAATATACTAGTGGTAATATACTAGCTGTAATATACTAGTGGTAATATACTAGTGGTAATATACTGTGGTAATATGCTAGCTTGTAATATACTAGTGGTAATATACCAGCTGGTAAATACTAGTGGACATATACTAGTGGTAATATACTATATATAATATACTAGTGGTAATATACTAGCTGTAATATACTAGATATAATATACTAGCTGTAATATACTAGTGGTAATATACTAATGGTAATATACTGTGGTAATATACTAGTTGTAATATACTAGTGGTAATATACTAGTGGTAATATACTAGTGGTAATATACTAGTGATAATATGCTAGCTTGTAATATACTAGTTGTAGTATACTAGTGGTAATATACTAGTGGTAATATACTAGTGTTGATATATTGTGGTAATATACTAGTGGTACTATACTAGTGACAATATACTAGTTGTAATATACTAGCTGTAATATACTAGTGGTAATTTCTAGTGGTAACATACTTGTGGTAATTTATAGTGTACATGTAAACTGAAGTAATAGTGACCAGTAGCAAGATGAAATAGAAAGATACTAAAAGTAATGGCAATCAATAATCAATGAACAGCAGCGTAGCGGTAATCATAAATCTAATCAATAATCAATGAACAGCAGCGTAGCGGTAATCATAAATCTAATCAATAATCAATGAACAGCAGCGTAGCGGTAATCATAAATCTAATCAATAATCAATGAACAGCAGCGTAGCGGTAATCATAAATCTAATCAATAATCAATGAACAGCAGCGTAGCGGTAATCATAAATCTAATCAATAATCAATGAACAGCAGCGTAGCGGTAATCATAAATCTAATCAATAATCAATGAACAGCAGCGTAGCGGTAATCATAAATCTAATCAATAATCAATGAACAGCAGCGTAGCGGTAATCATAAATCTAATCAATAATCAATGAACAGCAGCGTAGCGGTAATCATAAATCTAATCAATAATCAATGAACAGCAGCGTAGCGGTAATCATAAATCTAATCAATAATCAATGAACAGCAGCGTAGCGGTAATCATAAATCTAATCAATAATCAATGAACAGCAGCGTAGCGGTAATCATAAATCTAATCAATAATCAATGAACAGCAGCGTAGCGGTAATCATAAATCTAATCAATAATCAATGAACAGCAGCGTAGCGGTAATCATAAATCTAATCAATAATCAATGAACAGCAGCATAGCGGTAATCATAAATCTAATCAATAATCAATGAACAGCAGCGTAGCGGTAATCATAAATCTAATCAATAATCAATGAACAGCAGCGTAGCGGTAATCATAAATCTAATCAATAATCATTTTAGCAGAAGCGTAGTGGTAATAATAAATTAAATCAATAATAATTTTAGCAGAAGCGCAGGGGGGGGGGGGGGGGCAGTAGTTGTTAGTCTTTTAACAATCTTCTGGCAAAAGCATGGAGAACAGGCCTTTCTCAGACACCGTCTGGCATGAAGGTCCTGGATGGCTGGGAGCTCACTTCCAGTGACGCTCTGGGCCGTCCGAACCACCCTCTGTAGGGCCTTACAGGTCACCTTACAGGTGCAGGTGCCATACCAGACGGTGATACAACAACCATGCTCTCGATGGTGCAGCTGTAAAAGTTCCTAAGGATCTGAGGGGCCATGCCAAATCGTATCAGCCTTCTGAGGGAGAAGAGGCACTACCATGCTTTCTTCATGACTGTGCTGGTGTGAGAGGGCCATGTTAAGTCCTCAGTGATGTGGACACTGAGGAACTTGAAACTCTTGACCCTCTCCACTGCAGCCCCTGTTTCTTGAAGTCCCCAATCAGCTCCTTGGTCTTGCTGACATTGGGGGAGAGGTTGTTCTCCCAGCACCACACTACCAGGTTTCTGACATCCTCCCTGTTGGTCGTTACAGTTGGGTGATCATAATATGAAACCAATATCGAGGATTAAGATGGAATATGATTTGATAATCTCCTTAGTGTTATACATGTGAATCTTTAGTCAGCATGCTTCAATGTAGCCTATAGTCTTATGGGTGAGATATAGTTAAGTAGGCTCGGCAATTTTGCCAACAAATCATTGGTTGAGCTGGGCGGGAGGATACAATGTTGCTATTGTTGATTGTCAGAACATATGTTGCACTGACTTGTGCTGGACCATAGCCCATTGTGATTGAGACCAAGCTCATGAGCTCACCAAGCTCTTCAAGCACCGCCGATTCAGCCGCCACAATGGCTGGCCGCCGCAGCTGTGTGAATTCGCTCTGGTCGGGCACCGAGCGGGTTCGGATTGGCGAACGGCTGAAAGCGACCCTGGCCGGAATCCTAGAGCTGGACCTGCTCCGGGGACAACATTTAGACATGATCGATGCGGAACTAGACCTCAAAGACACCAGCAGCACCGATACCACGGTGACTGTCATCACTGATAAACAGGAGGAAAACCTCGAGAGCGCAGCCTCGGATGGCTCTGCGACATCCCGCAGGCAACAGGTCAGTCAGTGTGTGTGTAGACCCAGATCTCTTGACAAGATTGGTTGTTATTAAATATGAATGCATGCTGATCTGCAAGTAAGGCATTCCCATCCCGTTCCATCAAACAGACTGCTGCGCTGCGCTTCTCCACTGGTTGAGCGATGGAGTCATAAGCACGGAGCGACATTGATTACACAAAGGTGTAAATAATTCTAATAGAATTGACAGCAATCCATCCGCCTCTACTGCTTCTAATTCCGTCTTGTATCAGTCAAGGTTAAGAAGACAACGGGTGTTATGGTTCTGTCCCCTTCTGGATCTCATATGATGAGTGTCAATGCCCACATCTATTTCACATTCCAGTTTTCCCCAAGGACATCTCATAGAAATGTATCTGTGTAAAGAATGTGCACTGTCGTACACACCCTATAGACACAATTCTACTCATAGGTCAGGTCATTCTGTAGATTTCTACAGTTCTATATTCTGCATAGAACAAACGTCTTCTTTGTAAGTAGGCTACTGTAGTATGGGAATAGGTTGATATTTTTGTGGGAGATAAGATTATTTGATTGGGAAAGCCCCATAGTAAAACAACTTGGTGCAAGTGTAAGTTGTAGACCTATTGAATAAAGTGTATCACTTGCATAGTTGGTACAATACTAAGAATAGAATACAGAAGGTCACATAGCCCTACACATAGCCTGAGTTTGAAGTCTGAAGTTGAACCTGATAGTCTGTGAACCCCCTGACCTCATGTAGGTTAGGCTACCATGCTGCTTTGTTGTTACAGTGTTTGGTGAACAGTCACTTAGCTCCAGTAATAGGGACAACTCAAGTCATTCCCTTTTTATTAATCAAATAGAGCATGGTCATCATATCCCGAGGGAATGAATCAGCACAGCATTCTACTTACTGCCTTTTCCTTCTCAGAAACCCTGCATCGATTTATTCTCTAGGTTCCCTGTGGCTTTCAGCAGCATCCATCCTAAGCTATGTTAAATGGTATTAGTCATCACCCACACCATAGAGACTAGCGCTGTAGCTGCCTTTCCATCCGCCAACGCAGACCTGATTTGCATATTAAACAACAAATGAAGAGACAAGTTACTTCTGCTGTTGTTATTTTCAACATGACACGTTATCACTTCTCCAATTCTGCCCACAGGGGAGAGGAGAGAGGGAAGAGGAGAGAGGGAAGAGGAAAGGGGAGAGGAGAGAGGGAAGAGGAGAGGGGAGAGGAGAGAGGGAAGAGGAGAGGGGAGAGGGTAGAGGAGAGGAGGAGGGAAGAGGAGAGAGGGAAGAGAAGAGAGGGGAGAGGAGAGAGGGAAGAGGAGAGTGGGAAGAGGAGAGGAGAGGGGAGAGGAGAGAGGGAAGAGGAGAGGAGAGAGGGAAGAGGAGAGGAGAGAGGGGAGAAGAGAGAGAGAAGAGGAGAGGGGGAGCAGAGAGGGAAGAGGAGAGGGAAGAGGAGAGGGAAGAGGAGAGAGGAAGAGGAGCGAGGAGAGGGAAGAGGAGAGAGGGAAAAGGATAGAGGGGAAATGTGACTGGATATACAGACTGCAGTTAGTCACTCTCTTTCTCCAATATGTCTCTCTCTCTCGCTCTCTCTGTGGCTATTTGAACTATCACAGTGGGGTAACAGTAGTACAGTACGGTTGCACCCCATCAACACTTGATTTGCTGCCAAAGCCCACACTGTGATCACCCTCACCAGCATTCTTCTATGTACATTTGCACCATTACATGTATTGCTGGCCCTATATCAACCCCCAGCCCACACAGAGAAACATGACATCAGAGGGCATTATCTTGGGTTGATACGTCTCCTCTGCTTCTTCAGTTACAGTCAACAGAATTCATTAATAATGCATAGTATGCAGGTGTATAACCAATATCTGCCTGCAAGTGCTGTTAATAATGTAGCCTATCTTTCCCAACGTCTCAAAAAAGATGCTTCCCATTTTGAAAACAACTTATAAAGGCTTTATAGAGTATTCATAAAGTGTTCGTGAGCCCTACATAGATGCTTCATGAAAGTACGTCACAAAAGTATGTTATACGTTCACATTATGTGGTCCGTCGTTCTTAATGGAGTATTTTCTGTCATTTGTCTTTGCATTGTGTGGACATATTGTACCTTTAGGGAAAATGACTGAGTCTCTGTCTCACATAGAAGGACATCATCATCATATTACAGTAGTGTTAGAACTGAGGGGCCCCCACCTGCCTCTCTCTCTCTTCCTCATCTCATACTAGAAGTTTACACTGTGGTAACTTCATGTCCATGGAAGAGTGGGGGTGTACGTGTGTTTGTACATGGCCCTGACGGTTCCCAGAGTGTGTGTATGCGTGCACACTTGCGCAACTGTGTGTATGAGCTCGCTTTCTATGTGTGTGTTTGTGTGCATGTGCACGCTAGTGTGCGAGCGAATCTTAGGGCATTTGCTATTTGTGTTTTAGAGTGTGGCAGGCAGGCAGGCAGGCTCTGGATGAGTTGAATGTTCTTCTGCTAGGTCTGTTGTGTGGGTGGAGAGTGAGCAGGAACCGGAGCATTTGCACATCGTTACAACATTGTATATAGACATAATATGACATTTGAAATGTCTCATTTCCTATAGAACTTTTGTGAGTGTAATGTTAACTGTTTATTTTTTACTGTTTATTTCACTTTTGTAATATTATCTATTACACTTGCTTTGACAATGTAAACATGTGTTTCCCATGACAATAAAGCCCTTTCAATTGAATTGAGAGCAGCTGTAGCTATGGTGAGCTTGGTAGCTTTAAGATATTATGGGGGTTGAGCGGGATATTCATCACACTTGTTCTCTCCCTGACTCACTCACTCTTTCACTCTCCTCTTTTTGCTCACCCTTAGCTCTCCCACTCTCAAGCACCCACTCACTTCCCCTTAGCTCCCCCACTCTCAAGCACCCACTCACTTCCCCTTAGCTCCCCCACTTTCAAGAACCCACTCACTTCCCCTTAGAGAATGACTTTTCTAACTAAAAGTAGCAGAAGAGAGAGAAGGAGACAGAGAGAGAGAGGAGACAGAGAGAGATAAGAGACAGAGAGAGAGAGAAGGAGACAGAGAGAGAGAGAAGGAGACAGAGAGAGAGAAGGAGACAGAGAGAGAGAGAAGGAGACAGAGAGAGGAGACAGAGAGAGAGAGAGAAAACGAAGCAAAGCTTGTAAGCTGAAGAAGAAGAGATAAGCAGGATCAGTTTTTTTCCTGCCCCCACCCCCCGTCATCCTCCCTTATCCCCCTCTCCTCCTGTCCCCACCCCCTGTCATCCTCCCTTATCTCCCTCTCCTCCTGACCCCACCCCGTCATCCTCCCTTATCCCCCTCTCCTCCTGACCCCACCCCCATCATCCTCCCTTATCCCCCTCTCCTCCTGACCCCACCCCCCTGTCATCCTCCCTTATCCCCCTCTCCTCCTGACCCCACCCCTCTGTCATCCTCCCTTATCCCCCTCTCCTCCTGACCCCACCCCCCTGTCATCCTCCCTTATCCCCCTCTCCTCCTGCCCCCACCCCCCTGTCATCCTCCCTTATCCCCCTCTCCTCCTGACCCCACCCCCCTGTCATCCTCCCTTATCCCCCTCTCCTCCTGACCCCACCCCCCCAGTCATCCTCCCTTATCCCCCTCTCCTCCTGCCCCCACCCCCCTGTCATCCTCCCTTATCCCCCTCTCCTCCTGACCCCACCCCCCTGTCATCCTCCCTTATCCCCCTCTCCTCCTGACCCCACCCCCCTGTCATCCTCCCTTATCCCCCTCTCCTCCTGCCCCCACCCCCCTGTCATCCTCCCTTATCCCCCTCTCCTCCTGCCCCCACCCCCCTGTCATCCTCCCTTATCCCCCTCTCCTCCTGCCCCCACTACTCTTTGTTAAGTCATCTGTCTTCCCCTATTATTCCTTAAAGTCCCCTTCTCTCCCCCTCTGAGGGAGAGTGCACCCTAAATGGCACCCTATTCCCTATGTAGTGCACTACTTTTGACCATTGCCCTATGGGCCCCATAGGGAATAGGGTACCATTTGGGACACATCCCTGTCTTCTCCTCTCAGTTAGGCAGTATGAGTCACCTGTTTTGTCTCCTGTTTATCTCCGTAGTAACGGTGGATTGATCAGGCCTGACTGTGAACAATGCCCCCTGTTGTCCCCTCCACCCCATAACCCTATCCAGCTAATATAGGGCATCACCGCAGGGGTCAAGGGTCATCACATTCATCTAAGTAAGAAGAAAGTCATGTATTGGCTTTTGAGGAGAAAGAACACATCATGTTCACGAGTGTTCTAGAACTTCCAGTAAGGCTGATGACATCAGTGTTTAGTAAATAAGAACATTATAGATCCATTCTACACCACTCTCTAATTGTCATCTCTTTAAAGGCAAGTTGTGACTTGAATACCCCTGTTTTCTGTCTTTCAGGTTCCCTCTTCTCCTTCAGAAACAGTGTTACCATGCCACACCAGCACGTTGGACAAGGACAGTGGGGGGAACTCTGGAGGAGATGGGCAGGTTCGTTCCAGAGTTGATGGGGATGGTGGGGATAACTCACGCTGCTCCACCCTCTCTTGGGATGCTCCATCTGACCTGCTCTTACCCCCAGAACTTGATGGTGCAGTCCAGCTGGACTATTACTCCAGGCCCAGCTCAGGTAATGGGCTGTGTGGTTGTGTGATCGTACCATGGGGGCGTAATTTGGGGGTGGTCTGTGACACCCATAGGGCTTTGGCCAGGGCTGGACTACCAATTCTGGGGCCCCGGGGTACCTACAGTACCTCCAGGGGGCTTGTGATGTGTTCATATGTTATTTGGAGGGGCCCTGACCTCGAGCCCTGCATGCCCATTCTGTAACCTGGGCCTGGCTTTGGCCAATAACACAGTTTTGTTTACTTTGTGAGACACCATGTTGAAAAGCCATATTAAATATTAACCCTCTCCTCTCCCTGTTCCTTTATTTACCCCTCTCTTGTTATCTTCTTAACACCACTTAATCACTCTTTGTGGTGACCACCTTCTCACTCTCTCTCTGGGCCTACACTCTCTCTCCCTTTCTTGCTCCCAATCTCTCTTCCTCCCTCTTTATTTCTCCCACCCTCCATCCTTCTGTAGGTTTTTATTCAGTCAGTGGCAGCTCCCTATCAGACTCCTGCTACTCTGTGTCCAGTGAGGCATCCCTGGCCCAGGGGGGTCCAGTAAAAGGTGGGCTAGTCCGGGCTGGACCAGGACCACCCTCAGGGGGAGCCTTCAGGCTGTGGGAGCAGCGGGCTCTCTCTGCAGACCACAGAGACACCCAGTGGCCGGAGGCCACGCACCAGCCAAGGACTCAGAGCATTGAGGAGACCACAGAGATCACTGATAGGAGACCAGTGTCTACGGGTCAGATAAATATAAATGCACTCACTCTTCAGTACAGTTCATCTGTATTTAACCAGTAGAGGCCATTCAGACATAATTATCACTATTTTACAGGGAGTCCTGTGACCATGGTCCTAGATAAATGTTACTGTTTTACAGGGAGTCCTGGGACCATGGTCCTAGATAAATGTTACTGTTTTACAGGGAGTCCTGGGACCATGGTCCTAGATAAATGTTACTGTTTTACAGGGAGTCCTGGGACCATGGTCCTAGATAAATGTTACTGTTTTACAGGGAGTCCTGGGACCATGGTCCTAGATAAATGTTACTGTTTTACAGGGAGTCCTGGGACCATGGTCCTAGATAAATGTTACTGTTTTACAGGGAGTCCTGTGACCATGGTCCTAGATAAATGTTACTGTTTTACAGGGAGTCCTGGGACCATGGTCCTAGATAAATGTTACTGTTTTACAGGGAGTCCTGTGACCATGGTCCTAGATAAATGTTACTGTTTTCCAGAGTCCTGGGACCATGGTCCTAGATAAATGTTACTGTTTTACAGGGAGTCCTGTGACCATGGTCCTAGATAAATGTTACTGTTTTACAGAGTCCTGGGACCATAGTCCTAGATAAATGTCACTGTTTTCCAGAGTCCTGTGAACATAGTCCTAGATAAATGTCACTGTTTTCCAGGGAGTCCTGGGACCATAGTCCTAGATAAATGTCACTGCTTTCCAGAGAGTCCTGGAAACATAGTCCTAGATAAATGTCACTGCTTTCCAGAGAGTCCTGGGACCATAGTCCTAGATAAATGTCACTGTTTTCCAGAGTCCTGGGACCATAGTCCTAGATAAATGCTTTTGCTTCTTCACAAGCTGACTGACATTCATCAACTTTCTGTCTCTCGTCCTTTGATCCCAGTTGACCTGGAAATGAACAGCCTTTTCTTCCTGTCTGACCTGTGCGCCAGCCTGGGCGACCCCCATGCCGGCTCCCTCCTCCCGCTCCCTGACCTCCGACCCCAACTCGACCCCAGGTTCTGTTCTGACCTGGTGTCCCGGAGAACCAAGGAGGTGTACCCGTACCCCAGCCCCCTCCATGCCGTGGCCCTCCAGAGCCCCCTCTTCACCTACAGTCAGGACCCCTCTCCCTCCCCTCGCCTCTCGCCCAGTCCGGACTCCTTTACCCAGGCTGAAGAATCTCAGTCCACTCCCCTCTTCCGGCCCCCCCAGCCTCCTCAGCCCTCCACCTTCACCCAGCTGGAGCAGTACATCACCAGGCTGGCTCACCAGTACCGAAGCCGGATTGCCCCCCCTGACACCACCCTTACCGCCATCCCCAGGCAAGGCTCCCACAGGGGCCCCAGAACCCCTGGCCACGGCTCCACTCAGTCGCTGTCGGCCTTTGAGAGCCGCAGTACCCCCTCCAACCTGACAGGGGGCAGTGTGACGCCCTGCAAGTCTTTTCTGGGTAACTCTGCACGGGTCAGCCTCAGCAGTATCAGTAAGAAGGCCAGTAGGAACTCCATAAACCTGGGCCACCTGCCCTCAGTGACAGGAGAAGATCTCAAAATCAACCTCCATCTCAACCTCAGTCTCAACCTCAGCCCCAATCTGAACAAAAACCTGGGTTTAGACTCAAACTCCAAGGAAGGTATTAGCACTAGTGGTGTATTAAGGAGTGACCATGCTACCCCCACTGCCTCCCCCTCTCCTTCCACCTCCTCCCTCTCCAGTGCCGCCACTCCCACCCCTGCCCTGAGGGTGAGGCCACGCATCTCAACCTGTTCCTCCAACCTCAATCACCGGAGCTCTCTGGAGGTCACCGGGTCAGGGGCTGGGTCAGGTCTAGGAATCTCCCGATCACTGGACTGGAGTAGATTGGATTCTTCACCAGGGAAAGTGACAATGAGTCAACCCAGCGTCAATGCCCCGGACGCCAGCCCGAGTATGCTCAGCGAGGACTCAGCGATGGTGGGGGAGATCTCCCGTCTCTCTGGCCTGCCCCGGGCTGTGGTGGTGGGGCTGATGGAGCAGGGTGTGGAGCTGGATGTTGACTGCTTCCAGAGCGACACCGAGAGAAAAGGTCAGGGGTCAGAGTTTAAAGGCCAAAGCTCCTCCCCTTCCTCTCGCCAGACAGCCCGGAATGACCACCAGTCTCATCATCATGATTATTCCAGTGTCCGCCACCTCCACGCCAGTAACGAGACTGACCTCGACCCCCAGAGGCCGATCCATCTGTCCCTCAGTGTCACCAACTCCTCCAGTTCCCATTCCAGTAGCCCCAATCACCCTTACCAGTCCACCTCAAACCATCCATCTACCCATCATCATGTCACCCACCACCACACACATACCTTCCACTGCCAACAAACCCCTTCCCCATCCGACCCCTCCTCCTCTACTGCCTCCTCCCCCTCGTCTCGTGACCACCCCAGGGTACGCTCCCCACCCCGCCCTCTCCAGCCCTCCCCCCTCGCCACTACTCCATTCTCTGTGTTCCGGCGGGATGACCCATTCCAGTGCTCCCTGCCTCGCGTCAGGGACAGCAGCTCACCACAAGGGGGCGGCATCCGGCCCAGAGGGGGGTCGCTTCGGCAGTGTGCAGGGGGTGGAGTGGGTAGATGGAGGGTAGATGGGGAGGGAGAAGGATGGAAGAGGGTGGATGGGGAGGGGCTCTACCAGGGGAAGCATGTGTCCAGAGAGTTGGTGAGGGCATCGACGGTAAGCAGCTTCCACAGGAAAGGGAGGTGCTACAGCAGCAACTGGGGAGAGGAAGGCAGTCACGACACGGCCCAGACGCCAAAGAAGGGGGCAGACAAACTCTGGAGGGACTTCGAAGGGCATTCATGGGGGAAAGAAGCTGAGGAGGAGAACAAGGAGAGGTGGAAGAGAGAGGGGATCAGGAGAAAGAAGGACAATTACCAAAAGGAAAAGCAGCAGGGCAACAAAGAGACAGAGAGGCGACAGAAAGAGAGCAGTGCCTCAAAACGCAAAGGGAAGGGTGGTGGTGGTGGCTGGGACAAGCGTAGCTCCAGCCTGAGGCTGTCCAGACAGGCTCTGTTCCGCAGTGAGTCCCAGGGGGAAGTGCTGGATCCTCGAGCCCTAAAAGAGGAGCATCTGAGGGGGGCACAGTGGACCTCCTCCCTGGACATCGGCAGAGGCATGGAGCTCAGTGTGGAGGGGGTTCGTCCGTTGGTGTTTGGAGGAAGAGCAGAAGAAGAAAAGCGCTTGTCCTCTACTGCCAGCCTCTTCCACCTCTCTAGCTCTCAGAGCCTAGAGGATAGCTGTCCCTCCCTCTCTCCTCCTCTCTCCTCCCCATCGTTCTCTCCATCCCCTCCAAGTAGGGCACCCCTCACACGCTCACGCTCGCTGAGGGACCTGAGTAAAAGGGTGTTTAGCTCAGTGAGGTCTCTCAGTTTGAAACACAAGACGTCAAGGAAGTGAGAAAATCACAGAAAGTGTTTTTGCCACTAAGTTACAGTCAATATTCAGGCAGTTGTTATTTTGGCTGATAAGGGGGTGCCAATGTTTTCCCTTTCTAAACTTGATTCTGTTGAACTTGACTCTCAGTAGTACTATGTGTGACTGTGTGTGTCTGTGTGAGTGGTCCCCTTTGCATGCAGCTCTGTGACATCTCTGTGGACGGTCACAGCTATCGGTAGTCTGAGCTTGTTCTCCTCTCGGAGTGTATATCAAATAGAAGTTTACACACTGTATGTTGCCTTTGAAGTACAATCATATTGGCTATAAAGACCAAAATCAGCAAACAAAATGTTGTATAAATGAATATTGTGCTCAGGATTTTGAAATGGATATCAGTAAAGTAATCATTAAGAATAAAATGTTATTTGAAACAAATGTGTATCTTGGATTATTATTAATAAAAGGCAACTAATACAACTTATTTGACTCTGAATACTTCCATCCACCTCGCTGCAGTAACGCCAGTGTACCGCTGCAGTAACGCCAGTGTACCGCTGCAGTAACGCCAGTGTACCGCAGCAGTAACGCCAGTGTACCGCAGCAGTAGTAACGCCAGTGTACCGCAGCAGTAGTAACGCCAGTGTACCGCAGCAGTAACGCCAGTGTACCGCTGCAGTAACGCCAGTGTACCGCTGCAGTAACGCCAGTGTACCGCAGCAGTAACGCCAGTGTACCGCAGCAGTAGTAACGCCAGTGTACCGCAGCAGTAGTAACGCCAGTGTACCGCAGCAGTAACGCCAGTGTACCGCTGCAGTAACGCCAGTGTACCGCTGCAGTAACGCCAGTGTACCGCTGCAGTAACGCCAGTGTACCGCTGCAGTAACGCCAGTGTACCGCTGCAGTAACGCCAGTGCACCGCAGCAGTAACGCCAGTGCACCGCAGCAGTAACGCCAGTGTACCGCTGCAGTAACGCCAGTGTACCGCTGCAGTAACGCCAGTGTACCGCTGCAGTAACGCCAGTGTACCGCTGCAGTAACGCCAGTGTACCGCTGCAGTAACGCCAGTGCACCGCAGCAGTAACGCCAGTGTACCGCTGCAGTAACGCCAGTGTACCGCTGCAGTAACGCCAGTGTACCGCTGCAGTAACGCCAGTGTACCGCTGCAGTAACGCCAGTGCACCGCTGCAGTAACGCCAGTGTACCGCTGCAGTAACGCCAGTGTACCGCAGCAGTAACGCCAGTGTACCGCTGCAGTAACGCCAGTGTACCGCTGCAGTAACGCCAGTGCACCACAGTAGTTACGCCAATGTACCACAGTAGTTACGCCAATGTACCACAGTAGTTACGCCAGTGCACCGCAGCAGTAACGCCAGTGCACCGCAGCAGTAACGCCAGTGCACCGCTGCAGTAACGCCAGTGTACCGCAGCAGTAACGCCAGTGCACCGCAGCAGTAGTAACGCCAGTGCACCGCAGCAGTAACGCCAGTGCACCGCAGCAGTAGTAACGCCAGTGCACCGCAGCAGTAGTAACGCCAGTGCACCGCAGCAGTAGTAACGCCAGTGCACCGCAGCAGTAACGCCAGTGCACCGCAGCAGTAGTAACGCCAGTGCACCGCAGCAGTAACGCCAGTGCACCGCAGCAGTAACGCCAGTGTACCGCTGCAGTAACGCCAGTGTACCGCTGCAGTAACGCCAGTGTACCGCTGCAGTAACGCCAGTGCACCGCAGCAGTAACGCCAGTGCACCGCTGCAGTAACGCCAGTGTACCGCAGCAGTAACGCCAGTGCACCGCAGCAGTAGTAACGCCAGTGCACCGCAGCAGTAGTAACGCCAGTATACCGCTGCAGTAACGCCAGTGCACCACAGTAGTTACGCCAATGTACCACAGTAGTTACGCCAATGTACCACAGTAGTTACGCCAATGTACCACAGTAGTAACGCCAGTGCACCGCAGCAGTAGTAACGCCAGTGCACCGCCGCAGTAGTAACGCCAGTGCGCCGCCGCAGTAGTAGCGCCAGTGTACCACAGTAGTTACGCCAATGTACCACAGTAGTTACGCCAGTGTACCACAGTAGTTACGCCAGTGTACCACAGTAGTTACGCCAGTGTACCACAGTAGTTACGCCAGTGTACCGCACCAGTAACGCCAGTGTACCGCACCAGTAACGCCAGTGCACCGCAGTAGTAACGCCAGTGCACCGCACCAGTAACGCCAGTGTACCGCAGCAGTAGTAACGCCAGTGTACCGCAGCAGTAGTAACGCCAGTGTACCGCAGCAGTAGTAACGCCAGTGTACCGCAGCAGTAGTAACGCCAGTGTACCGCAGCAGTAGTAACGCCAGAGTACCGCAGCAGTAGTAACGCCAGTGTACCGCAGCAGTAACGCCAGTGTACCGCAGCAGTAGTAACGCCAGTGTACCGCTGTCATTTCAAAAAATATTTATTAAGTTGAATCAAAACATTTTGTACACAAAAAGTGTACAGTGTACAGTGTACCGCAGCAGTAGTAACGCCAGTGTACCGCAGCAGTAGTAACGCCAGTGTACCGCAGCAGTAGTAACGCCAGTGTACCGCAGCAGTAGTAACGCCAGAGTACTGCAGCAGTAGTAACGCCAGTGTACCGCAGCAGTAGTAACGCCAGTGTACCGCAGCAGTAGTAACGCCAGTGTACCGCAGCAGTAGTAACGCCAGTGTACCGCTGTCATTTCAAAAAATATTTATTAAGTTGAATCAAAACATTTTGTACACAAAAAGTAACACAACTGATCATTAGACCAGAAACAACCACATTCAGAAGGCATAATAGGACTTTGAGTTTGAACAGTGCACAAAACAGTCTCTTTTAGTACCCTCACTTTGACCTTCAACCCTTTTGAGCCTCCAACGACATAGCTTCCTGTTGGTCATCAGGCAAATATCTACTCATTATGTGATCAATATATTATGTGATCAATATTAGCCAACCGGCCTTACTTAGGCCGATTCCCTCTAACATGCTGTAGCTCTTCTTAGGTGTCCAGTCTAGGTTTGTTTCCTCTTTCTTCTCCAGTGCTCTTCTCAATCCTCAGGGTCAAAACAACAGAACATCCCTCCTGATGGGAACTTATTTCTGGGTGACTCCTCCGCTGGCCCCCTCCCCTGCTCTCTGACTGGAGGAGAACATGCCTCGGTACAGAGCCTTCTCCTTCTGGTACTCTGTGCTCAGCCTATCCTCCGCTTGCTGCAGGTGCCTCCTCACATTAGTGTCTGTTAAAGAGACACAGTGACAAATAAAGTTATTCAAATTTCAGTCAACATTAGGGGAATGGGAATAGCATAGACACAAAAATAAAACAATATATTGTGATCTACTTCATTCTGTTGGGGAATAGAATAGTATGCCTATAACACGCCCTCACAACTCATCAATAAACGTTTTTGTTTTACTCAAAGGCTGTGGTAGGGAGAGCGGTCAAAAAGCTGAGCTACCATTGGGTTGTCCTTTGCTGGCCTGAGTGAGGTATTGCTTGGCACTCTGTGCGTTTCCCAGCTGCAGAGAGGCCACTCCTGCTCTGTACAGGGCCTTGATGTCACCCGGACGCCACTGCAACACCCGCAAGCTGTACTCCTGGACACGCGTGTAGTCTACACATTCTCTCTGCAACAGACAGGCTAAGAAAGGGGGTGAGACAGAAAAGGGAGAAAAGTCAGTCAAGAAAGAGGGGGGATTGTTCATTGTGTTCAGGATTATACATGACTTTAAAAGGGTTATTCACTGCATGCCACGTATCGAGGCCTGTAATACCTGCTAAATTGTTGTAGCAGTCCACCTGTGTGTTCCTAAGTAGTTCTTCCTGTCCTGCGGTGAGTACAGGAGCCTCAGGACCAAACCCCTTCACTGCCGCAGTGACATCAGAGTCTAAACTACGCAGAACGAGCAACGAACGGTGGTAACGTCCAATGGCAGAACGAAGGTTTTTCTCTTTGTAGAATTTGTTCCCCTCCATTTTTAGGTGGATAGCATCTTGGAGCTGGGAGTCTACTTTGGCACCTGAGGGGCCAGGACTGGTAGAAGAAGAGCCTGAACAGCTTGCCACTGCAGCCCCGGCCCCCAGCTCCATAATCTCACCACCTGGTGGCTCTGGACTCGCCATGGTACTTGATGGCCAGTGGAGATGGGAACATAAGTACACGAGAAGACATGATATTAGATGACTAGACACATTGTTGTGTTACTTGGGTGGTACACACCAACACTAAATCTTAAGACAAAACTTAGCCAATGTCACTAGCCGGCTACCACCCAGTTACTCAACCCTGCACCTTAGAGGCTGCTGCCCTATGTACATAGACATGGAACATTGTTCACTTTAATAATGTTTACATAATGTTTTACTCACTTCATATGTATATACTGTATTCTACTCACTGCCACTCCGAAATTGCTCGTCCTAATATTTATATATTTCTTAATTCTATCGTTTACTTTGAGATTTGTGTACTTTTGTGAACTGTTAGATACTAACGTTCCTGCGCTGTTGGAGCTAGGGCCACAAGTATTTCGGTACACCCGCAATATCATCTGCTAAATATGTGTATGTGACCAATAAAACGTGTCATTTCTTATGAGTAAAGAACTGGAGGTGCTATTGCCCTGAAATCTGAAACCTTCCCTTGATGTTAAACACAATATATTGGAAAAGAAAAACTAGCTAGTCATTTCAACTTATTCACTAAGACGTTATATGGAGTGTCCTACCTAGGTCCTGTACAAGCTAACAAGAAAAAACGTGTTTTTTTATGCTAGCTTGCGCGATAGACACGCATGTGAGTGAACAAGATGCAAAGTAACTTCCAATTGACATGGTCATATGTTGACCGTTATAAAAAATTGTAATAGCGACTCACCTTACAGTCTATTGATCTTTACACAAAAGACAAATAAAATACTTGAACTTGTCCACCTAGCTAGAGCACATCCAAACAATCACAACATTGGTGTTCAGACAAGCACTTCCTGCTTTTTCTTCTTCTGTGGTGAGAGTACCCAACCTAGTTGACTGCAACGGAACTGATTTTATAGTTTTTTAGCGCCACCTGCTGTAGTAACATGGACATGACTATGTGATGCATCCATCAATGAAAGAGCGTTCATCAATACTGTAAAGTAAAATGGTGTAATGTTTATGTCTTTGGTGAATTAATGAAGAGTCCTAGAAGTTTGTAGAAGTTTGTTTGGAACAAATAAAATAATTCATAAATTGTAGATGACCTAGGCTGCATGCAGTATGTCTTATTTATATGACATAATCCTATAAATGATTTATAGGACAGACTTTTGCAATGGTCCATTGTTAGGAAGGTTGATCGGATTAATGTTGTCCTACTGACCGACTTTAAATGACAAGAGGTGGGGGTCGGCTTTGTACCCCCCTTTCGAACCTGGCGTACATTCTGTCCCATGCATCTTACATAACTAAAAAAAAAAAAAACATATTTGTCGCTATTATGGATAATGATTGATTAAAAAGTATCATGATTAAAAAGTACCACGATTAAAAAGTACCACTCAGTTGATTGAGTCAAATAATACATTTGCAAAATGATAACGTTTTGACAGCATTCACTGCATCTCTAGGAAATGTGTCCAACGCTCCAGTATGTGTCGTATGCAAGTGCGTCACTGGCACATTTGTAAGGGGAAGGGAGTGTTGTAATGCTAGTTTGCGTGCAGTCTGTTCTTTAAATATCCTGTTTTCTTTCAGAAATATGACACATGGTAGTTTAATAATTCAAGATAATACCGAATAAACGGGACGGTACTGCCTGAAGATATCCTGTATTTAGTTCGTTTTGATCGATCTTTTGGATTTAGGATATGGAGCTTGATCGGCGACTGTTGGTGGCTCACTGCGCAGCCCACACCCTGTCAGTACTGGCCGGGTTGATGGTGGTTGTCCCGCTGGCGCTAAACGGCTCAGCTTTCAAAGGGCGTTGTGCGCTTTTCACCACTGGTTCTTGGAGAACGGACAATCGAACCGACATTTCTGTGGAACAGGGTGAGATTTCACACTTGGTGGTACAGCAATGGGGTCCACCGTCTGCATGCCAGTTCGCAACTTTTGTCGGTGTTTTCACGGTGCTGTATGGTGCTGCGCAGGGCTGGCGAAGCATCTTCTATCTCCACGGACGGCTTGACGAGTGAGTAGGCTTTCCATAGGCTTTGAAATAGTTAATCAATAGTACAATAGTACATAAAGTAGGCCTATATATATATACAGTTTTTTTTGTGTGTTAAATATATATATATATAAATATTTAAAAAACAACGATACAAATGGAAACATAAATGACATAACTAGCCTCATAATAATAATAATGACCATTATGAAATATCAAATAGTGCAATGCATTGTTAGTCATATGTGTCATCGGTAACTGCTATTACATAGTTATAACAGTTTACGTCAAATTACAATGTTTTCAGTAGTTCACAGTCACCAATGTTATTACTATGTTTATTTTCCAGCACCTTGTTCTCTGCCTTCCTGACCCTGATCCTGAGCCTGTGTGTGTTGTTCCTATCTGGAGGGGCTAGTGTCACCCTCTCCCTGGGGCTGGCCTCCTGGTGCAACACTGTCACAGACGACAACACCAGACCCTACAGGTAATGTTCATATACTGAGACATATATATCAACAGGTCGTACTTTAGGGTCTTCCAGGCCAGGTCATTTGGTCAGGAAAATCTCTGTGCATCGACCGGTGTGTTGCATACATTGCAGTGAGTGTGAGGGTCAAGCTGCAGGGGTTTGACTGTTGCCTTGTTAAATATTGACAGTTTCTTGTCTCTGTCTGTTTGCGTGCAGCTGTGCAGAATCCCAGTCCGTCCCCATGTACCTGGATGTAGAGACGTCCTCCTTCTACACTGAGCTCACTCTGGCAGAGGTATGTAGTCCCCCATAGCCCATATCTCATGCCAGTGGGCTTTCCCTGCTCAAAATAGAAATTGTCTGCTTTGCATTAACATGAGTGAGTCAGTGTACTTGTGATTTAGTTTCAGTTTTTTTCTCCCTCTGTGCTCTCTATTTCCCCTTACACCCTCTTCTTCTTCTTCTTCTTCTTGTTATTATTATTGTTGCTGTTATTATTATTGTTATTATGATCATTGTTGTTATTATTATTAGTGTTCTTCTTCTTCTTATTATTATCTTTCTCTTTTTGTTTCTCTATTCAATAATACTTATAATATATATTTTAACTGATAATAATCTTTCTCTCTCTCTCTCCAGGTTGCTCTGTGGAGTGTGACAGCATTGTGGCTGACCCACTCCATCCTGTCTTTCATGCGTCTCTACCACTCCCACAGCGAGCACATCAGCGGGCCCTGCCTGCCCAGGGAGAAGGAGCATCTCCTCGGTCACTCTTCCTCCTCCTCAGGCTCATCAGGATCAGACCGGGGCTCACCCTCACCCGCACAACCCCTATCAACAGCACCCAGCATCATCTTTGTCTAAACCCCTAATGCCAATGGAACTCCACGCAGCTACACATTATGAGGGGTGGAAATCTATATGAAACAAAGAAGCTAAGAATGTATTGATTCAAGAGACTGGACTACAGTTTGTAGTTTGATTGAACCCTTGTTTAAACCCATTTGAATTTTTATGAGTTCCATCCCTCATAACCCTTCATTACCAACACCCAGTGTTTTTATTGAACCCCAAGACCTTTGTTCTGCTAAATCTCATCACCACCACCATTCACCACTTACTGTAGTCTCTTATTTAACAGGGTTCAACCTCCAACCACAAATCGTCATCTACCAATTATTTTTCAGACCAAAGGGGATTCATTGAACGTACGGTAACCAAAAAAGGAATAAATGAAGTAATGTTATTGCATTTATTAATTAGATGTTTAACTAGTACCGTCTCATCTTAGAGTCTTAGACATATGGTTTAATATGTGATCACAATCAGTATGATATTAGTGACATTCATCAGTGCATAGCTCACTAACTTCATAACAAGGTAGCTGACTGACTGACCTGTGCCAAATTAGTTACATATAAATACTAAGTTATTATTTTACAGGGTTGTCTGTTTCAACAAAACATGACCTAAAAGTGTTTGTTCAATATGTATGTCTGTTATATCCAACAGTTCCAAAATTGGCAAATGTACCATTTGCATGTTGTGTGCAATAGATCCCAAGGCAAAAGTAATTCATTGTTTGAGTAAATGAACATTTGTACTGAGGCGCTTTCATTGAGAAGCAAGAAGCATATAGTATTTTTTGAAAGAGAGACACTATATTCAAATAGGATCACTGTGTGAGAAAGACACATTAATGTTTTATTGTGTCACAGAATCACTCTCTTCCTCTAGTGAAGGTTGTCGTATGATGCTATTTGTGTAGATGCAGCTCCTTTCAAGGCATTTGAAGCCTCCAGATTTTTCACAAATATATAGCTTTGATGATAGTAGTATCAGAACAAGTATATGTGTGAACTAGGCTGAGCCAAGAAGGTTTAGGGAGGTATAGGATAGAGACAGAATACACTCGGAAAAACACGTATTCCAAATTGTCTTGACCTTCAAACTCTGAACTCTGGCCTCAGTAGTCGCGGTGACACACATATAGCGGAAAAATAAACCGGAAGAGAGATAGACTGTCTATAATCTATTGCATTTTGGAGTATTACTGGCAATATTGATGATATTTTATACTGGTTATTTATGTTAATGTTTTTATTTAGCATCCTGTTTGTGTAAATCAAAAAATATCTTCCTATGAATAAAAAAAAGCGTTTTATTTTGGGGAGTTACTATGTTAATAACTTGTTGACATTGCGCTGGGCATGGAACTAGAAGTTGGCCTGCAGTGCTGATTTTAGATCAGTTTTGTTTGTTTCTAGATCATTCGTAGACAAACATTTGAATTGGTTGAGCAACGTCGGCTGATCCTAGATCTGTGCTTATTTGGTGAATAAAGGAAGCGTGATTGGTCAACCCAGTCCATCGGAATGAAACGTGTCTATGGGCGGACCCAATTTACACCAATAGCTGGTAGGGCTTGGATATCAAGGCGGGGTTATTTTCCCTATGGACCAATCAGAGAGTAGAATCGTATATTGAACTTTACAGGACAGCAGTCTCTGGGTGTGTTTTGTTTCGAGCAGTTGCTTTCTTTTGCTTTTTATATTTTTTTTACTGCAGAACAATCATTTGGAAGCTCATGAGGTAAAGTAACGTTTTTAACTTGATAAAAGCAACGCACATTTCAGTGGAAAATGAAACTGTCAGAAGTCAAAAAACTAAAAGTGGCCAAACTACGAGTCATGCTCAAAGAGCGAGCACTGGACATCAAAGGACTGAAGGCAGAACTCGTTGGGCGGTTGATGTCCGCTTTCGAAGCTGAATTGCAAGCTCCAGAATCAAGCGATCTTGGACAAGACAAGGGAGTCCCTGGTCTTGGAGAAGAGCCGAAGCCACAAGATGACGATTCACCCAGAGCATCCACAGTGTTAGCGATGGAGAGAGAAGTCCCTCTACCGGGCGAGGAGGCGAAAGCCACTGGACACGATGGAGACGTTGCATGCGCCGCAAGTTCAGAGATGATGGTGAGACCTAGAGCGGATTGTCCTCCTATGGGTGCAGACACGGAGGCACATGCAATATCAGCAGCCAAACTTGATAACACGTCAACAAGCCAGTTGGAAGACGTGTGTGTAATCAGCACTTTTACCATGAGCCCGTGTGCAAAAAACACGGCAGACAAAGAAGGGTTGATGGAGCAGACCTCGTTAAATCACCAAGTAGAGCAACAGCAACATGTCACCCAAGAAGAGAGCGCTCAAGAACAACAGGGTGAAGGAGAACATGCACGCGGAGTCTCCAAACGGACTGCCACACAGGAAGCAGAGGAGGATAAAACGACACCAAACCAGCTAAACACAACAAGCATGAGCACCAGGCCCATTCAAAACACATTTAATACATCACAGATATCACGGATAGACATCGTGTATCAAGACACCAGTATGTTGGTTGTTGGGCAGTCTAAAGAAGATCATGCAGGATCAGCCGTGGAGAACAGAGTTGAGGAGGAGGACAGTGTTTCCATGGTGGCCCAGAGAGGAAGCTGCACTGCATCCAGCCTCAGCCTGGGATCTGTGGCCAGTGACCAGACCAGCCTGGACACCGGTAGATATGATATGACACACACTGAATAATGTCATGATTCTTTTTATTGTTATCCTTCAGGGTTGGGGTCAACTCCATTTTATTTACAGTCAATTCTAAAAGTGAAGCAAACTCCAATTAAAAACAAATCCTAATTGAAAAGCACTGAAGAGAATTGTAATTTTAGTGTACTTCCTGAATTGAAATGGAGTTGACCCCAACCCTGGTATCCATATGTTACAGGTTTATAACCCATCTTTTACATTGGCCTACACTTTTAGAGTAATCAATCAATCAGAATCCCCTCCTCCCCCACTCTCGTTGCAGTGTTTCACATGGACAAAGATGAGGAAAATAGGGCTGGAGGTGGAGGGGAGAAGCGTGGGGTAAAGAGGCCTGCTCAGGGTGAGAGAACCAGAGGCAGGGCCTACTACGAATTCAAGGAGGAGATCCAGTACAACAGGTACCTTTCCTCCATGACTCAAGCTCTGCAGGGTTTTCCGAGTGAGCCTGGGCAAATGATCCTCTACCCACCAGACAGTGTCTTTAAACATGACCAAACTCTCTCCACACAGGGCCAAATCCCCACCTCCTCAGCCTGAGAGTAATGGTGTTGATGCCGAGGAAGACGGAGGGCGGGTCAGACTAGACTCCTGTGAGTTTAATTATGAGGGATCACCTCTCTCTCATTGCCCTGGTTGACCAGTGTGGTGTTAATGGTCAGTTGGTCATCCTCTCTAATCTCCACAGACGGCGGTGACCTGCACTTTGAGGTGGGCCGGGACGGCTGCAGCGGCCAGCCAAGGTTCTGGGAGCGTTGCCCTCTCCTGTGGTCTGGATGCAGACTGACACACGGAACTCACCAGGGGAGGGTGGGCTTCGAGGCTATGTTTGAGAAAAAGCTGGTGTCTCCATCACTGGACTCTGAGGACCCTGAGCACCATGGTCTGAGACTGGGCTGGTCAGTGGAGCGTTGGAACTCCAACTTGATGCTCGGTAAGAACCAAACTTTTTTCCCAACAAAAAAATGTGCCAATTATGTGGATATGTTCTGGTTATTAATGTCCCATGGTTTAGCAGAGGTACTTCATTGAGTCTTATGAATGAAATGTTTCTGTATGATTTGTGCTGATTTCTCTCTCATTCCCCTCATTCAGGTGACGAGGACTTGTCTTACGGTTACGACGCTAGAGGCAGAAAAGTGACGGCTGGGAAAGAGGAGGAGTTTGGAGAGCCCTTTTCAGAGGGCGATGTCATTGGCTGTTATGCTGTGAGTGACACTATTTTTTTTTTGTTTTTTTACCCATCCCTCACTTTCTTGAATGCAGGACATGTTGAAATGCCATTTTAATAATAACAATCCGAATCTAAAAAATACAAACCTTACTATTGAAGTAATCCCTGCCTCGCTTTGTGTTTATGGGTTTGTTTCTGTCTCCCTGCATCTTTCCACCCATAGTCTTTCTCTAAGGAGGAAGGAGTTGAGCTCTCCTTCCATAAGAACGGTCGCCTTATGGGAATGGCGTTCCACCTGAGTCCGGCTGCTCTCTGCGGTTCTGTGCTGTACCCCCACGTCCTCTGCAAAAACACCTCTATCACCCTCAACCTGGACCCCACGTCTCCCCCCTGGTACCCCAGCCCTGCAGGGTACACCCCCATCTCCTCCCTACCTGCTGGACAAAGGCTCAGTGCCCCAACCCCACCAACCTCCAAACTGCAGTGTGAGGTGAGAGAGCAGAGCAATGGCTGCCAGCACTAACATGAACTCTATTCGCTGGCCTGTGTGCACTTTATTCATGCTATACCCCTCTCTCTCTTCTCTCCACCCTCTCCCTCTTCTCTCTACCCCTCTCCCTCTTTTCTTTACCCCTCTCCCTCTTCTCTCTACCCCTCTCCCTCTTCTGTCTCCCCTCTACCCCTCTTCTCTCTAACCCTCTCCTTCTCCCCTCTACCCCTTTTCTCGCTAACCCTCTCCCTCTTCTCTCTACCCCTCTTCTCTCTAACCCTCTCCCCTCTCCCTCCTCGCTCTACCCCTCTCCCTCTTCACGCTACCATCTCCCTCTTTGCTCTACCCCTCTCCCTCCCTGCTCTACCCCTCTCCCTCCGCACTCTACCCCTCCCCTCTCTACCCCTCTCCCTCCTTGTTCTATCCCTCTCCCTCCTCGTTCTACCCCTCTCCCTCCTCGTTCTACCCCTCTCCCTCCTTGTTCTACCCCTCTCCCTCCTTGTTCTACCCTCTCCCTCCTCACTCTACCTCTCCCCTCTCTACCCCTCTCCCTCCTTGTTCTACCCCTCTCCCTCCTCACTCTACCCCTCCCCTCTCTACCCATCTCCCTCCTTGTTCTACCCCTCTCCCTCCTTGTTCTACCCTCTCCCTCCTCACCCTATCCCTCCTCACCCTATCCCTCCCCTCTCTACCCCTCTCCCTCTTCGCTCTACCCCTCTCCCTCTTCGCTCTACCCCTCTCCCTCTTCGCTCTACCCCTCTCCCTCCTCACTCTACCCCTCTGCCTCCTCTCTCATTTTCAGGTGTTGATGATGGTGGGTCTGCCAGGGGCAGGTAAGACCCACTGGGCCAGGGCTCACATGAAGCAATACCCAGAGAAGAGATACACCCTGCTGGGCACCGCAGGCCTCCTACCCTGCATGAAGGTCAGACCACCAGACACACAACTTCCCACTATTATAACACCATTATAACACCATTATAACACTATTATAACACCATTATAACACCATAACATTATTATAACACCATTATATCACCATAGTAATATTATAACACTTATAACACCATTATATCACCATAACATTATTATAACACTATTATTATTATTTTTTATTTCACCTTACTTTAACCAGGCATGCCAGTTGAGAACAAGTTCTCATTTACAACTGCGACCTGGCCAAGATAAAGCAAGCAGTGCGACAAAAACAACAACACAGAGCTACACATGGGATAAACAAACATACAGTCAATAACACAATAGAAAAATCTGTATACAGTGTGTGCAAATGTAGTAAGGAGGTAAAGCAATAAATAGGCCATAGTAGCGAAGTAATTATAATTTAGCAAATTAACACGGGAGTGATAGATGTGCAGATGATGATGTGCAAGTAGAAATACTGGTGTGCAAAAGAGCAGAAAAACAAAAACATATGGGGATGAGGTAGGTAGTTGGTTGGATGGATGGGTGTGTACAGCTGCAGCGATCGGTAAGCTGCTCTGACAGCTGACGCTTAGTTAGTGAGGGAGATATAAGTCTCCAACTTCAGTGATTTTTGCAATTCGTTCCAGTCATTGGCAGCAGAGAACTGGAAGGAAAGGCGGCCAAAGGAGATGTTGGCTTTGGGGGTGACCAGTGCAATATACCTGCTGGAGAGCGTGCTACGGGTGGGTGTTGCTATGGTGACCAGTGAGCTGAGATAAGGGGGGCTTTACCTAGCAAAGACTTATAGATGACCTGGAGCCAGTGGGTTTGGCGACGGATATGTAGTGAGGACCAGCCAACGAGAGCACACAGGTCGCAGGGGTGGGTAGTATATGGTGGGTAGTATATGGGGCTTTGGTGACAAAACGGATGGCACTGTGATAGACTGCATCCAGTTTGCTGAGTAGAGTGTTGGAGGCTATTTTGTAAATGACATCGCCCGAAGTCAAGGATCGGTAGGATGGTCAGTTTTATGAGGGTATGTTGGCAGCATGAGTGAAGGAGGCTTTGTTGCGAAATAGGAAGACGATTCTAGATTTAACTTTGTATTGGAGATGCTTAATGTGAGTCTGGAAGGAGAGTTTACAGTCTAGCCAGACACCTATGTATTTGTAGTTGTCCACATATTCTAAGTCATAACTGTCTAGAGTAGTGATGCTGGACGGGCGGGCGGGGGCGGGCAGCCATCAGTTGAAGAGCATGCATTTTGTTTTTTACTAGCATTTAAGGGCAGTTTGAGGCCACGGGAGGAGTGTTGTATGGCGTTGAAGCTCGTTTGGAGGTTTGTTAACACAAGTGCCAAAAAAGGGCCAGATGTATACAGAATGGTGTCGTCTGCATAGAGGTGGATCAGAGAATCACCAGCAGCAAGAGCGACGTCATTGATGTATACAGAGAAAAGAGTCGGCCCGAGAATTGAACCCTGTGGCACCCCCATAGAGACCGCTAGCTAGAGGTCCGGACAACAGGCACTCCGATTTGACACACTGAACTCTACCTGAGAAGTAGTTAGTGAACCAGGCGAGCAGTCATTAGAGAAACCAAGGCTGTTGAGTCTGCCGATAAGAATACGTGATTGACAGAGTTGAAAGCCTTGGCCAGGTCGATGAACACGGCTGCACAGTATTGTCTTGTATTGATGACGGTTATGATATCGTTTAGGACTTTGAGCGTGGCTGAGGTGCACACATGACCAGCTCGGAAACCAGATTGCATAGCGGAGAAGGTACGGTGGGACACGGCTGCACAGTATTGTCTTGTATTGATGGCGGTTTGAACAGCCGTAGAGAAATGCTTATTGAAATTCTTGGTTATTGTGGATTTATCGGTGGTGACAGTGTTTCCTAGTCTCAGTGCAGTGGGCAGCTGGGAGGAAGTTATCTTATTCTCCATGGACTTTACAGTGTCCCAAAACCTTTTGGAATTAGTGCGGCAGGATTCAAATTTCTCTTTGAAAAAGCTAGCCTTTGCTTTCCAAACTGACTGTGTGTATTGGTTCCTGATTTCCCTGAAAAGTTGCAAATTGCAGGGACTATTCGATGCTAGTGCAGTACGCCACAGGGTGTTTTTGTACACCACCATAACACCACTATAACACATAACACTATAACACCATTATAACACTAACACCATTATAACACATTATAACACTATAACACATAACACCATTATAACACATTATAACACAACACTATAACGCCATTATAACACTAACACCATAGCACCACTATAACACATAACACCATTATAACACATTATAACACTATAACACCATTATAACACTAACACATAACACTATAGCACATAACACTATAACACTATAACACATAACACCATTATAACACTAACACATACCACTATAACACCATTATAACACTAACACCATTATAACACTTTAACACAACACTATAACACCATTATAACACAACACCATTATAACACTATAACACCATTATAACACCATTATAACACTATAACACCATTATAACACAACACCATTATAACACATTATAACACTATAACACCATTATAACACTAACACTTCATAGGTTTATTCATCTATTGATTATATCAATTCCAAAGGTGTGTGTCTGTATGTTGTTAGCTGTACCTTTTCCCTACTGTATTTATATATTTATTTTGCTCCTTTGCCTTTGCTTATTATTTCTATCTCTACTTTGCACATTCTTCCACTGCAAATCAACCATTCCAGTGTTTTACTTGCTGTATTGTATTTACTTTGCCACCATGGCCTTTTTTGCCTTTACCTCCCTTATCTCACCTCATTTGCTCATATATATAGACTTATTTTTCTACTGTATTATTTATTGACTGTATGTTTGTTTTACTCCATGTGTAACTCTGTGTTGTTGTATGTGTCGAACTGCTTTGCTTTATCTTGGCCAGGTCGCAATTGTAAATGAGAACTTGTTCTCAACTTGCCTACCTGGTTAAATAAAGTTGAAATCAAATTTAAAAAACCTGTGTGTTCCTCTCCACAGGGGCAGGGTCGTAGAGAGAGCAGGCTGCAGCAGGCCTCTCAGTGTCTCAGTGAGCTGATCAAGGTGGCGGCTCAAACTCCACGCAACTACATCCTGGACCAGGTAGGTAGCTATTTGATAGGACAGCAAGGGGAGGCAGTGTCTGCTGATTGGCTAGATTCCTGAAAGAGTGAGGGTATATTAACTGATAGGTTAGGAATCAAATCTGTTCATAATTAAAGGTGATAGTTTAGACAATATTTCTCTCCTGCCACTCCTCTCTTTGTTTCCTCTCCTCCTCCTGCATACCACCAAGCAAAAAATATGAATTTGAGTTCTCTGTAAAGACAATTGGACAATAATGTATTGTTGTTCGTCCCCAGCCCAACGTCCACCCCTCAGCTCAGCGCCAGAGGCTGCTGTGGTTCGCGGGTTTCAGGCGGAGGGCAGTGGTGGTGTTCCCATCTAAAGAGGAGTGGAAGAGGCGTCTGCAGGAGCAACAGGAGGAGGAGGGGGACAAGATCCCTGAAACAGATCTCCACAAGGTCAAAGGTGAGGGAAATACAATACAGAAGATAACCAATCAGCAGTGACTTTTTTAAGTATAATTTCGTAAGCATTCACACAATTCAAAAACGTTTATAGAGTCGCAGCATATCAGTCTTTGAGTTGTTCTGAGTTGCATCATTTTCACACAGATTCAGTTTAATGGAGTAACATACTGTGCAAGCCTATACAGTGAAAGGAAAACCTAACTGAAGGTATGGTTGCTTTTGATGCTGTGTTGATGTCCTCTCCTCCCCAGTGAGCTGCACTCTGCCAGAGCAGGGAGACCTGCTGGAGAAGGTGCTGTTTGTGGAGCTAGCCAGAGAGGAAGCACAGGCTCTCTTGGAGGGGTACAAAAAAGAGTCAAAAAGCCTGCTCCCCCCTGTCCCCTCCGCCCCCAAACAACGGAAGAAACCCCGCGTCCGATACAATAACCCCCATAGCCTCGGACTTCAGTCTTATCACCTTAACAAGACCAGATTTGGAAGGATGGCCACGCAAGACTATAACCCCCCTAAACCCCTCATCAGGGGCCGGATGGACAGGGGGTACAATCCAGTGGCGGCTGGTGACTTGAGAGGTCAGGGAGAATGATTGATGGGGGGAAAAACTTGAGTGGCGCTATTACTGTGTAATTATTCCTTAATGTGTTTGGTCTGGTAATATGTCACGCCTTGGGGTTCTTCTGGTTATAGTAATAACATTTTTTATCTGTAGGTTGGGACCGCACATGGTTCAACCAGGAGCAGCCATACCCATATGGTCATCAGCAGTACTGGACACCACAGCAGCTCAGATATGTGAGTCCTCGTCTATCCAATCAACCTCTGATGAACATACTTCACCTTTACATAGTTTCCTTATATTCCGCCTTATTAATTCATACATTTTGGGGATTTTTTATTGATTTAAAATGATTAGTTTATTGGATAGGACAGAAAAAGACTGGAATGATATAGTAGAGAGTTGCTGATATAGCAGATTGGAAACCATGCTGCAGGGGTATATGATCTAGAAGCAGGGGTATATGATCTAGAGACAGTGGTATATAACCTAGAAGCAGGGGTACATAATCTAGAGGATAATCTAGAGGCAGGTGTATATGATCTAGAGACAGTGGTATATAACCTAGAAGCAGGGGTACATAATCTAGAGGCAAGGGTATATAATCTACAGGATAATATAGAGGCAGGGCTATAGGACCTAGGGGCAGGGCTATAGGACCTAGGGGCAGGGCTATAGGACCTAGGGGCAGGGCTATAGGATCTAGAGGCAGGGCTGTAGGATCTAGAGGCAGGGCTGTAGGATCTAGAGGCAGGGCTATAGGACCTAGGGGCAGGGCTATAGGACCTAGGGGCAGGGCTATAGGACCTAGGGGCAGGGCTATAGGATCTAGGGGCAGGGCTATAGGACCTAGGGGCAGGGCTATAGGACCTAGGGGCAGGGCTATAGGATCTAGAGCCTAGGTGACACATTTCTGTGATATTTATCTGGCAGGATGAACCGTTCAATGGAGCGAACTACCAGTACCGCAGCCATGACTTTAATCATGAAGCATGCAGGGAGTACAATAGACAGCTAAACTACAACAAACAGCTAGAATGCTACAGACAGGAAGCATGCTACAGACAGGTAGTGGTACACACGCACACAAACAGGCATGCACATTGGGTATCTGTCAGGGTTTCCATTAGCGGTAATAGCCGGCTTTTGGCAACAAGAAGAGTAATTTTTAAAAAGCCGATAAATAAAAATGTCCCCGGCCAATTGTCCAGGAGAAGAAAACAAATCCCATTGCGAAAATGTATTTTAGCCTATTGATTGAAATACCTGTCAATGTAACATGAGAGTTGCTGCTACAGCTCATCAAACAGCTTGTTAATTGCTGCTGGAGTGAAAAGTGCTTTTATAATAAGCCCAATCATTGTGCAACAATTCTAAATGCAATTGCATGTTGAGAGCTGTTTTGATGGCAAAGATTAAAAAGAGCTACTATTTTTATTTCTCAACGGGTAATTGAAGTGTGCTTCCCATTCTCCATTCAAGTGCATAGGCAATTTGGCAGGCTTCACACCACTTTGCAATGAGCTGGAGGCAGTATGTATTTTGAAAACATATACTTAACTGTTTGAAACCTGAACATTTTACACTGAGGCATGTCTTACCTTGCTTCAAAGTAGCTTAGCCAAAACCCAATCAAACTATAAAGACTTCCATATGCCATTGAAAACAGTAGCCTATTTAGCTGTTGTTTTTCAAATGTATTTCATTGTCGAGTTAGCCAAAGGCCCAATCCTAGTCATATTAGCAACCCATGCTAGTTGTTGCATCTTTATCTCAACTCTAACTACATTTCTAATAGATACGGTAATTTCATCCCGGTCTCATGAAAACGCTCTCATGTGCAGTGGCTTTTAACGTTTTTTTCCCGCTAAATTGCAGTTTGGTACGAACATTCACGCGTCGCCTACTGCCTTGAAATAATAGTTGATCAACATTTTAAGCTAATCGTTATCTGTTGCATCAGACTCCTTGCTTTTTAATGTTGTTTTGGATGCATCCTAGGCCTACTGGTTGTATGCATTTCGGGTCTGTCGACCCACAACTGTCCCAGAGTGTTTGGAATAGGCTATTTCTTTCTCGCACAGAATGACTAGCTGACCAATAGAATAGGTTAACGTTTCTACTCTGGGGGATAGTAGATTGACATAGGCTAGTGATGTTGCTGTTCCTTACTGGTCTACTGAGGAAAAGTAAATGTGAACAGTTATTCTAACATCTTTAAATTCTGCATCGGAATTCGGTAAGGAGCACATTGCATCCGAGTTTCATGTTCTGTTAAAATGAATTACCATAATCAAATGTCCTGCTCCACATTTTTCTGAGACCCTGGTACCGGTGTGTGGGTGCAAAACAGGTCAATGCTATAGACAGGGTAGGATAGAGCATACAGTGCCTTGTGAAAGTATTCGGCCCCCTTGAACTTTGCGACCTTTTGCCACATTTCAGGCTTCAAACATAAAGATATAAAACTGTATCAGTTTTGCACATCGAGAGACTGAAATTTTTTCCCATTCCTCCTTGCAAAACAGCTCGAGCTCAGTGACGTTGGATGGAGAGCATTTGTGAACAGCAGTTTTCAGTTCTTTCCACAGATTCTCGATTGGATTCAGGTCTGGACTTTGACTTGGCCATTCTAACACCTGGATATGTTTATTTTTGAACCATTCCATTGTAGATTTTGCTTTATGTTTTGGATCATTGTCTTGTTGGAAGACAAATCTCCGTCCCAGTCTCAGGTCTTTTGCAGACTCCATCAGGTTTTCTTCCAGAATGGTCCTGTATTTGGCTCCATCCATCTTCCCATCAATTTTAACCATCTTCCCGGTCCCTGCTGAAGAAAAGCAGGCCCAAACCATGATGCTGCCACCACCATGTTTGACAGTGGGGATGGTGTGTTCAGTGTGATGAGCTGTGTTGCTTTTACGCCAAACATAACATTTTGCATTGTTGCCAAAAAGTTCAATTTTGGTTTCATCTGACCAGAGCACCTTCTTCCACATGTTTGGTGTGTCTCCCAGGTGGCTTGTGGCAAACTTTAAACAACACTTTTTATGGATATCTTTAAGAAATGGCTTTCTTCTTGCCACTCTTCCATAAAGGCCAGATTTGTGCAATATACGACTGATTGTTGTCCTATGGACAGAGTCTCCCACCTCAGCTGTAGATCTCTGCAGTTCATCCAGAGTGATCATGGGCCTCTTGGCTGCATCTCTGATCAGTCTTCTCCTTGTATGAGCTGAAAGTTTAGAGGGACGGCCAGGTCTTGGTAGATTTGCAGTGGTCTGATACTCCTTCAATTTCAATATTATCGCTTGCACAGTGCTCCTTGGGATGTTTAAAGCTTGGGAAATCTTTTTGTATCCAAATCCGGCTTTAAACTTCTTCACAACAGTATCTCGGACCTGCCTGGTGTGTTCCTTGCTCTTCATGATGCTCTCTGCGCTTTTAACGGACCTCTGAGACTATCACAGTGCAGGTGCATTTATACGGAGACTTGATTACACACAGGTGGATTGTATTTATCATCATTAGTCATTTAGGTCAACATTGGTTCATTCAGAGATCCTCACTAAACTTCTGGAGAGAGTTTGCTGCACTGAAAGTAAAGGGGCTGAATAATTTTGCACGCCCAATTTTTCAGTTTTTGATTTGTTAAAAAAGTTTGAAATATCCAATAAATGTCGTTCCACTTCATGATTGTGTCCCACTTGTTGTTGATTCTTCACAAAAAAATACAGTTTTATATCTTTATGTTTGAAGCCTGAAATGTGGCAAAAGGTCGCAAAGTTCAAGGGGGCCGAATACTTTCGCAAGGCACTGTACCTGTACCGATTTTGCAGCACGTTAGACAGTCTCACATGTTAAAAGTCTCACAGTCAATGTTTCTGTTAAGGTATGAATGATGTATTCTATTCTCTCTCTCTCCCCCCTCTCTGTTCAGTGGAATCACAGTTACCAAGATCAGGACTATTACGGCAACGAGAATCAGGTTTACCAAGACCAGGACTACTATGGTAACAGGAACTACGCTTACGATAGTTACCGTTACCAGGGTTACTGTTAAACATCTAAAGAGATCAGCAAATTCTGCAGGTGGTTTTATAAAGATTTATTATACAGGTTATATCTTTATCTTACAGCATTTTTATGCAAAGTTGGGAAATATTGTGCCTCCACCAGGTGCCTAAGTGTCAAACATCAAGCAACGTTTGTATGGAGTTATCTTTTTCTGAAATACTGCTGGAACTTTATATTCAGGGAATGTTTCCTCAGACATTTTCATAGCGGGGGGCTTAACTTTCTACAACAGTATTGTCTCTTAAAGCAACAACATTAAATCGCTGCTTTTTCATTGAAGAAAATGTCTATTGTATTAATTTCATCATCTGGAAATTTTATCCGGTGCAGTAGCTGGAGTTTGATCAATTGCTTTTGTCTTCTCGGTCAGGCAGCACTAGTTGATAGAGCAGCACAGCACCCTTGGCTGAAGGACACAACTCCGACCACAGGGGGGTGCTCTGGTCTAGCCGTAGCACCTCCTTCAAATCACAAGACAAACGTTCAGAGATTCATTACACATAAGATGTTAATGTGTAATAAACTGTTTATAAACTATTTGTATGACATTGTTCAATATCTATGTTTCAATGATGAACTTTCCATATGCTTTGCTCTGTTCTTAGACATTACATTTTCTTTATGCACAGATTACAGTTTCACAGATAACAGTAACTGTTGTGGAGCTCCTTACTGTTTGGCTCAAGAACACGATATCTGTAGACTCCTGGGCCTCAATGCCCCCCTGCCAGTAAAGCTCTCGAACTTCTGTGGAAGTCAGTGAACAACTGGGGACAGACAACACAACATAGGAATGGTATAATACTTAATGTCTTATCATTTTGTGGTCAGTTATCAAACATGGGCCTGATCATGAAGGGCTATTTTCTATGATGTAATTTCCTTTGAGTACCTGATGTAGAACTCTGCACTGGGTCTGCCTGCACTGGTGTGATTCAGAGCGATGCCCATCAGTACCGGCTCACCCAGAGAACACAGAGGAACATTTACCTGCAGACAGACAGTGGGGTCGTAATGAGAGGAATGAAGACGAACTTAATGAAAGAGATGGAGAAAGAAAATGATAGATGGTGAGAGAAAGAAAGGGGATAAACAAACAGACTGTCCTTGACCACTCAGTCTCATGGCCAGCAGCTATGTTTCTTTGTCTCACCTCGTCTCTGATCTCAGCGCACACAGAAGAGAACAGCTCTCTGACCACAGCCTCCTCCCTCCACTGCAGCATCTCCACCCTGATCCTGTCCTCCTCATCGAGGCCTTCAAACACAGCCTGGGGGAAAGGGGGAGGAGGCAGCAAAGGTAATTAGATACCATAAGTAAGTTGCCATAAGTATGGCAAACACTGGAAATAGAATGCAGTTCAACAGTCGTTTTGAATAAGTGTCAAAACTTAATCCAACCAACCTCACAAGTATGGAGGATACAATACCACATTTCATACAGTGTTGGTTTAACTTTCAACCTCTTTCTCCCGTCTCACCTTTGGTTCTGGGTGCCCCCCAGGGATGTCCAGCAGCCCCCTTGCCTCCGCCACTTGCTGGCTCCTCCTGATCAGCACCACCTGTCTGTCAGCCGTACACAAGACCCCACCCACCCCCAGCGGCTGGGCCAATAGCGCCAGAGGATCCCCATACTCCACCTCCGCACGCTGGCGTAGCTTCCTTGCTCTCTGAGACCAGTTGGTGCCCAGGAAGTCCCTATAGCAGGTCAGGCCCAACCTCAGGGTCAGGATGGGAGTGGCCCCCTCACCCTTCCCACCCACATCACTCTGTGGGAAGGGTTGAGCTTCTGCTGCACTGCTTCCCACAGCAGGATGTTGGTCTCTGCACCCTGGGGTGGAGGTTTGCATGTCTCTGAGGTTCCCTTCCCTCTGCTTATAGCTACTCAAATCCTTATCATTATGCTGTCGTTCGCCTATGACTCTGTCTATTTGGTGCCTGAGCACCTCTGCTCTTTCAGAATCCGCGTTCCCCTTTGTCTCGTGTTGGCCCTCTTCCTCCTGAATGCTACATTGCCTTCCATCTCTGTCTCCTTCTCCATTCATGCAGGGAGGCTGGGGTGTAGGTGGACAGGAGGGCTGGGGTGAGGCCAGACTGAAAGAGTGCAGCCTGAATTTGGCCCCATTGAAAAGCCATGGCTCCATGGTCACCCTCTCTGTCCACACCTCCTCTATGTGACTCTCCAGTGCTGGCTCTGTCTGACGGTTAAACCTTGAGAGAGAGAGATGGAGTGAGAGGACAATAGATTCATTGTGTTTGATAACTGGTTTTATAGTTAGAAGTAGTCTAACAACCAACTATCGATTGAAAGTAATGAATTCTGAATTTACCTGGCAGAAAGCTCCACCTGCACTTGTGGTTCCAGGAGTCCTCCCCAGGCAGTGCAGTTCAACAGCACAGATACCTCAGGATCCATTCTGATTAAGCCTGATCAAATCGGAATCATATAAATCAGCTCTCATGTTTGTGTAGAATAAATGAAGATAATTTTCAAATTGAGGAAGGATAGTTTTACCTAGCCCAATATTGGACTAAAGGAGTCTAACGTTACTCCTTACAGTCCAAGGACCTTACATGTTCTGTTTAAAGGGCGAAGTGGCTCTCAAAGTCAAAACAGCCAAATACTCCATCTAAACGTGAATTCCCAATAATGGTACATTTCTAGCAACATAAGTCATTGATAAATTAGCTTGTCACTAACAAAGTGCCGGGACCAAACGGTCAAACTAACTTTAGCGAGAAACTGATTGAACTAGCTAGCTACTAGCCAAAGATGTACTCTTACGGAGCCTAACGTTACTTCTTAAGTCCAAGGACCTTCTAGGTTATTTTCAGAGGTATACTGGCTCTGGCACCCAAGGAGTAACGTTAGGCTCCGTAAGAGTACATCTTGGGCTAGTAGCTAGCTAGTTCAATCAGCTTCTCGCTAAAGTTAGTTTGACCGTTTGAACCCAGCACCTTGTTCTGACAAGCTAATTTATCAATGACACAAACACGGCTATAGTTTGAAAGATTGATCCTTACCAATAGCTTCTTTCCACTGCTATAGCATAAACAAGTCAAGCCCTAACGAACATATAGATTACTTTTATGGAATGGACTCTGACTGAACCAAAGCCTCGAGCGTTTGGTAAAGTTAGAAACATATTTAAAAATTGGTCGCTGAGAGACATAAATGCAAAGATACTAGTAACTGACAAAATATGTGGTCTTAAAAGTCCAGGAAGTGATTTAGTGGACGAGTGATAACAATCAGGTCAGCACCGCCCACTTCTACAGCTGATTGGAGGAGGCATGAGGTTGGTGAGTACATGAAGTAAACTGCTGTGAATGCATTGATGAGTAAAATACTATTTTGGGGTGTTGAAGAAAAACTCAAAAGTGTGTGAAATGCATTAAATGTGCGTATTTGTTGTTATTAGCCAGAAGAGAAACAATGAGGCATTATCTTGTAGAGAATAGAAAGACAAGGAAGGGTTAACCCCAAAACGTGCAGTGGTGTGTGGTCGTGTTCAGTATGGAATAAACGATCTGAAAAGGAGTGAAACTGTGCGCTAACGTTCTGAATGTGTCCACTAAGAACATATATTTTGTTTTCAGTTGCAAACGGAACGAAATGGGGAGGGACTTACCTGAATTTGTTCAATATAAACTATAGTTTGCGTTTGGCGTAAACGCAACAGAATCGGTATAATGATTACACCCCAGCACAATCCCCAGTATATTTGTTATGATGCGAAGAAAGTACAACATTTCGGTACGTCTATGCTTCTCTACCCTTGCAATTCACCATTGCTTTTTTGTTGTTCAAATACTTGTTTTGCCACGTGACATCATAGGTCACAAGCTTAGCCCAGTGTCTTTAGTCGAGTTAGCTAGCAAGCTTATAGCCACCGCTAATACTGAACAAAAATATAAACTTAACATGCAACAATTTAATGAGGAAATTGAAATACATTCATTAGGCCCTAATCGATGGATTTCTCATGACTGGGAATACAGATATGCATCTCACAATGGGCCTCTGGATCTCGTCTCGGTATTTGTGTGCATTCAAAATGGCACTCTGTTTACAATGTTGACATCGGCAAACCGCTCGCCCACAGGATCTAATACACGGTTGTGAGGCTGGTTGGATGTACTGCCAAATTCCCTAAAACGAATTTGGAGGCAGCTTATGTTACAGAAATTAACATGAAATTCTCTGCCAACCGCTCTGGTGGACATTCCTGCAGTCAGCATGCTAATTGCAGCTCCCTCAATTTGAGACATCTGTGGCGTTGTATGACAACTACACATTTTGTAGTTGTAATTTATTGACTCCAGCACAAGGTGCATCTGTGTAATGATCATGCTGTTTTATAAGCTTCTTGATATTCCACACCTGTCAGGTGAATGGATTATCTTGGTATAGGAGAAATTCTGACTAACAGGGATGTAAACAAATTTGTGCACAACATTTTAGAGAAATACGTGTTTGTGCCTATGGAACATCTTTTATTTCAGCTCATGAAACATGTGACCAACACTTTACATGTTGTGTTTATATTTTTGTTCAGTATATATGTTTTTTTAAATGTCAAATACACATCAATCCAAATGCCTCAGTATTTATATGTGGGAACACTTTCGATTGGAGAACCATCTAATGAGTGAACATGTAGTTCATCTGAAACATTCTTATGAGAGTTTGAAAACAACATGTATTTCGCTTTGCCCGTATTAAGCACAAGTTTTAAACCAGCAAGGGATTTCTGCATAGCTATAAAATCTGACTGTAGTTTTAGCACAGCCAGATCAACAGTTGGGGAAGTAGCATACATAATAGTATCATCCGCATAAAGATTAAGTTCACAATTTTTAACAGATTGACCAATGGTGTTTATATAAATAGGGAAGAGAAAAGGTCCCAAAATCGACCTCTGTGGTACATCTTCATGTACTTCAAGAAGTTTAGACTTAACCCCATCAATCACGATGGTCTGAGTTCTGTCATTAAGATAATCATGAAACCAAGAACAGGCGTCAGAGCTCAGGCCTATTGAGGACAACTTATTCAGTAAAATAGCATGCTCAACAGTATCAAAAGCCTTTGACAGGTCCACAAACAAAGCAGCACATTTCATTTTAGTGTCTAAAGCAATTGACAAGATCATGAACAACTAAAGTGGTTGATGTAATAGTGGTATGTCCAGGCCTAAACCCTGATTGGTTTACATTCCAAATTTAAAAAATTCAGATAATAATTAGCAAAGTTGTACATTTACCAAGGTTTCAAGAATCTTAGCTAGACAAGGAATCCTTGAAATGGGGTGATAATGATGAAGATCACTACTATCCCCGTCCATATGGAGTGGCTGCACAAGAGCTGATTTCCATACTTTTGGAATATTTCCTGATAACAATGTTAAATAAAAAATGTGAGTTATTGAGCCAACAATGATAGGCAGACCTGGATTCAATTGGTTAGCCTCTGTGGATCTCTTGTTGTCTATTGCCCACAAAGCATCCAGGTCTCCTTTTTCTGTAAATAGCCTAAAAGAAAAGCTGTACCAACTATAATTTCTGTGATCGTGCAGAAAGTTTACACTATCAGCATCCAGCCCAATATCATTGTGAATAGGCTTAGAAGTTCTTTCAAAGAGATAGCCCGCTGAAATAAAATGGTGATAAAATGCATCAATGATGTAATTTTTTCCCCGTAATGAGGCCAGTGTCTGAATTAATTTGTTGTGGCAGAGAGGAGGAAGTAGAACCCTTAAGAGATTTGACAGTTTTCCAGAATTTTGCCATTACAATTTTGCCAGGTTCCCATTACAATCTGAATAAGCGGTTACATAATAATCTGATTTAGCCTTTCTGATTTGTCTTACACAATGATTCCTCAGTTGTTAAAAGCTTGCCAGTCCAGGCCTGTGATCCCAGCACTGTGTGGTCATTCTGTTTAATTAGTGGCAGTAAATTATTACAACCTTCTTGGTGTAAAACCTGATGCCTCACTGGAGCAAATAAAGAATGCATTTTTTGACAAATCAAAAAAGGTACGACAATCTCCTAGTCTGCCATTTAAAAGCTTAATATACTTAGTAAATGTAGGAAAGGCACAGTTCAAGCAGCACAGATTTAGGGTTTGCTGCATGATGGTTTATATTGCAGCATCTCTGTCCAACCACACGAGTGCACTCTTGCACAGTATTTTTCTACCTTCTTCCAACATGGCATTCCCACGGTGTTCATGTATATTATATTTTGGTGTTGTGCGGATCTCTATGTTAACAGGGCTGTACAGTATGTTTACCAGTATATATATGAGCAGTGGCAGTTTTAGCATGTAAGTTTTGGTGGGGAAAACTCCGCATTTTTTCTTCGATGCGTGCCAGCAAAGGCACTACAGGACACAACACTAAACAATATATTAATTGCACTATAACAGTGACAAACGGTGCCCACAAACTGTTAGGGCCTACAGAAAGCTGTCCCAACAGCAGATATTTCTTTTCAGCACCATGGAGTGAATCCTTACCACGGCTACACCAGGCTATCAGCGGAGCCTTGTCTGGCAGCGACAAACGGTTAATTCAGCCTTTTAAACATTTACTGCCTTTAAAAAAAAACTGCTGATATGGCTGACTTGCTTGAACAAATGTGGTTTATACTGACAGTTAAGATGTACAAATTATGGCATAAGGGACGACGAGCGGATAAGAGGCAATCCGTCATTTTGATTAAGACATTAATGAGCGAGCTAGGACGGACGTAGTCAATATAACTATTGGTTCAGCACTTTTGAAATGTACAGCAACAGAATTCAGAACATGGGCCATTCTTACAGTATTATCCCTGTACACCAAGTCAGAACTGTAGGATAAATAAAGGGGGCATATAAGCAGACAATAAAACCTCTTACAATATTCAATGATGACATTTCTCTAAAACAGGCTACAGGCTACATGTGCACCACCAAGTCAGAACAGTAGGCTAAGTTAGGAGGGAAAAAGGGACCAAATGATTAGGGTAAGGCTACTAACCGCTTACTACACACCATACACTTAGTATTACTTTCTTAGCTACAGCATACATATCTCCCTGGCATATTACGTAATTTATGCAGCAGCATACAATACTTTTTTGGACTCACCTTGTTGTGCTGTGCTCACTTGAACAGGAAGGTGGCACGGCGGTCCTTATGTGCAAATTTTTGCATCAAAGTCTGGCATTCTCTGGATTTATGGCGCTTTCAAGAAAACCGGGAACTGAAAAAAACAAGGTCGAATCAGGAATCTTCAGGTCGGAGCTCTAAAAAGAGGTCATTCTGAGTTGGATGACCATTTAAGTTCACAGTTGTCTTGAGTTCACTGAAGTCTGAGATTTTCGAGTTTCCAGTTGTTTTGAACACGACAGAAGTCATGCTGGATTGACATTATGACCGGTGTTGAATGTTTATTATTTTAAGCTTGGAAAAGAGACCCTTAAGCCCAGACTTGGACCACACACCCACTCCACTGAATAGCAGGCTAGTGATTGCTTTGCAACGCTTGCAGTTAGCCACTGATTCCTTCCAAACCACTCATTGTTGTATTTGCGATTTCCAACTTGTTGTGTAATATTTATGAACACCGATACATTTGTATCTGTATTGTGTTTTATCTTCATATGACAAGGTTTGAAAGTGATTTGCCGGTAGATTGTCAATTTGATTCATGATAATGACTGCTAGCTTGCTAGCTAAGTTTGATCAGTCCAATCAAAGCTACGGTAGATATAATATGATTTTATGTCATTTAATCTGTGGCCAATGACCTTGAGCCTTCTTGGATGGGCAATTCTAATGTAACTCTATGGAAGCACCCAAGGGGCTTGAATTTTTGAGCTCTCCCGTAGATTTTTCAGTGACGTGGTGTCCCCATGAGTGACAGAACACTGAGCCAATCACAGCGCAACTAAAAAACATTACCAACCCCTACGCTCCGTATTTTCCGCGGGCTGTCCCACCACCACAGAAAGCACTGAGCTAGGCTGGAACACCTGCATGTTCGAGCTGCCTTAAGAAAGCAAAAGGGCGACCATGTTTGTGTGCGGCTTTATTAACTCAGTGATTTATAAACATTTTTTTTACCTTGTTTGCAAACTGAAATGTGACACGTATTAAAGCCAAATTAACATGCAAAAATAAATATCTGCAGTTGAAGTCGGAAGTTTACATACACCTACAGCCAAATACATTTAAACTCAGTTTTTCCACAATTCCTGACATTTAATCCGAGTAGAAATTCCATCTTAGGTCAGTTAGGATCACTACTTTATTTTAACTATGTGAAATGTCAGCATAATACTAGAGAGAATGATTTATTTCAGCTTTTATTTCTTTAATCTCATTCCCAGTGGGTCAGAAGTTTACATACACTAAATTAGTATTTGGTAGCATTGCCTTTAAATTCTTTAACTTGAGTCAAACGTTTCGGGTAGCCTTCCACAAGCTTCCCACAATAAGTTGGGTGAGTTTTGGCCCATTCCTCCTGACAGAGCTGGTGTAACGGAGTCAGGTTTGTAGGCCTCCTTGCCCGCACTTGCTTTTTCAGTTCTGCCCACAAGTGTTCTATGGGATTGAGGTCAGGGCTTTGTGATGGCCACTCCAATACCTTGACTTTGTTGTCCTTAAGCCATTTTGCCACAACTTTGGAAGTATGCTTGGGGTCATTGTCCATTTGGAAGACCCATTTGCGACCAAACTTTAACTTCCTGATTGATGTCTTGAGATGTTGCTTCAATATAGCCATGTAATTTTTTTCTCATGATGCCATCTATTTTGTGAAGTGCACTAGAACCTCCTGCAGCAAAGCACCCCCACAACATGATTCTGCCACCCCCATGCTTCATGGTTGGGATGGTGTTCCTCGGCTTGCAAGCTTCCCCCTTTTTCCTCCAAACATAACGATGGTCATTATGGCCAAAAAGTTATATTTTTGTTTCATCAGACCAGAGGACATTTCTCCAAAAAGTAAGATTTTTGTCCCCATGTGCAGTTGCAAACCGTAGTCTGGCTTTTTTATGGCGGTTTTGGAGAAGTGGCTTCTTCTTTGCTGATCGGCCTTTCAGGTTATGTCGATATAGAACTTGTTTTCCTGTGGATATAGATAATTTTGTACCTGTTTCCTCCAGCATCTTCACAAGTTCCTTTGCTGTTGTTCTGGGATTGATTTGCACTTTTCGCACCAAAGTACGTTCATCTCTAGGAGACAGAATGCGTCTCCTTCCTGAGCGGTATGACCGCTGCGTGGTCCCATGGTGTTTATACTTGCGTACTATTGTTTGTATTGATTAACGTGGTACCTTCAGGCGTTTGGAAATTGCTCCCAAGAATGAACCAGACTTGTGGAGGTCTACAATTTCTTTACTGAGGTCTTGGTGGTTTTCTTTTGATTTGATTTTATCATGATGTCAAGCAAAGAGTCACTGAGTTTGAAGGTAGGCCTTGAAATACAGCCACAGGTACACCTCTAATTGACTCCAATGATGTCAATTAGCCTATCAGAAGCTTCTAAAGCCATGACATAATTTTCTGGAATTTTCCAAGCTGTTTAAAGGAACAGTCAATTTAGTGTATGTAAACTTCTGAGCCACCGGAATTGTGATTAAGTGAAATAATCGGTCTGTAAATGGTTGTAAAAATGACTTGTGTCATGCACAAAGTAGATGTCCTAACCGATTTGCCAAAACTATAGTTTGTTAACAAGACATTTATGGAATGGTTGAAACACTTAGGTTGGAGTCATTAAAACTAGTTTATGTAAACTTCTGACTTCAACTGTTAATATACAGCACCAGTCAAAAGTTTGTACACACCTACTCAATTAAGGGTTTTTCTTTATGTTGACTATTTTCTACATTGTACAGTAATAGTGAAGACATCAAAACGATGAAATAACACACATGGAATCATGTAGTAGCCCAAAAAGTGTTAAACAAAATATATTTCAGATTCTTCAAAGTAGACACCCTTTGCCTTGATGACAGCTTTGCACACTCTTGGTATTCTCACAACTAGCTTCACCTGCGATGCTTTTCCAACAGTCTTGAAGGACTTCCCATATATGCTGAGCACTTGTTGGTTGCTTTTTCTTCACTCTGCGGTCCAACTCATCCCAAATCATCTCAATTGGATTGAGGTTGGGTGATTGTGGAGGCCAGGTCATCTGATGCAGCACTCCATCACTCTCCTTCTTGGTCAAATCGCCCTTACACAGCCTAGAGGTGTGTTGGGTCTTTGTCCTGTTGAAAAACAAATGACAGTCCCACTAAGCGCAAACCAGATGGAATGGCGTATCGCTGCAGAATGCTGTGGTAGCCATACTGGGTAAGTGTGCCTTGAATTTTAAATAAATCACCCTCCGTGTCACCAGCAAAGCACCCCCAGTAGGGTTGCACATTTTGGGGAATAGTCCAAGGTGGAAACTTTCCGTGGGAATTAACAGGAATATATGCAAATGAATATTAATACCATTTTAAATGTAGATATTTTTTCTATTGGATATATTTACCATATCATATGGAGACAAACAAACCTTTTACCTTAAGTAAATATAATTGCAAATGATTAAATCCTTCCAATAGAAAAAATATATAAAACATTTGTTAAGAATTTAACTTTAATTAAATGAGTGGACTCTTCACATGGGATGATTTCACTGAACAACAAAATAATGGGAATACTGAATGATCCTCAATGATCCATCGCATCTCCCAAAAACCTTTTAAAAATACATCTGTAAAATGATAGTCTTGAAACTAAAGCTTTGGTTGTCTTCCTCTCAGGCTTCCTTGTCTTCTCCCTGAACCCCCTTAATGTCCACCTCTTGAACATCAGACTCTGAGGCCTCATCTTCACTGTCACTTTTCAACCTTGTTGAGGATGGCTCATTGTCAGGCTCAAAAAGCCTCAATTTTGCCCAGATGCCCACCAATTTTTCAACCCTTGTATTAGTCAGCCTGGTGTGCCCGTGTGTGTGTGTGTGCCCGTGTGTGTGTGTGCCCGTGTGTGTGTGTGCCCGTGTGTGTTCCTGTGTGTGTGTGTTCCTGTGTGTGTGTGTGTTCCCGTGTGTGTGTGTTCCCGTGTGTGTGTGTGTGTGTTCCCGTGTGTGTGTGTTCCCGTGTGTGTTCCCGTGTGTGTGTGTTCCCGTGTGTGTGTGTGTGTGTTCCCGTGTGTGTGTGTGTGTGTGTTCCCGTGTGTGCCCTTGTGTTCCCGTGTTTGTGTGTGTTCCCGTGTGTGTGTGTGTTCCCGTGTGTGTGTGTTCCTGTGTGTGTGTGTTCCTGTGTGTGTGTTCCCGTGTGTGTGTGTTCCCGTGTGTGTGTGTTCCCGTGTGTGTGTGTTCCCGTGTGTGTGTGTGTTCCCGTGTGTGTGTGTTCCCGTGTGTGTGTGTGTTCCCGTGTGTTCGTGTGTGTTCCCGTGTGTGTGTTCCCGTATGTTCCCATGTGTGTGTGTTCCCGTGTGTGTGTGTTCCCGTGTGTGTGTGTTCCCGTGTGTTCCCGTGTGTGTGTTCCCGTGTGTTCCCGTGTGTGTGTGTGCCCGTGTGTGTTCCCCTGTGTGTTCCCGTTCCCAAACAAGGACCAGTTGTGCTCTGAGGTGGCTGATGTTGGTGGGATTTGGTGGATGATGGATGCAACAGGGGAAAGAGCCTCAGATCCACAAAGTCCCTTCCACCAGGTGGCTGATGAGATATGTTGGCACAACTGCCATAGTGCATCTCCATCCCAAAGCCCTTTCTTGGAAGTGTAGACACGGAAGTGTAGAGACACGGAAGTGATGACACCATAGGCCTTGTTGATCTGTGCACCAGACAGGATGCTCTTGCCAGCATTACTTGGGGTCCAACATGTACACTGTGGCATGGATGGGCTTCAGGCAGAAGTCCTCACGCTTTTTGATGTATTTCAGAACTGCAGTTTCCTCTGCTTGGAGCAACAGTGAAGTGGGCAGGGCAGTACAGAATTATTCTTTTACATCTGCAAGAGTCTGAACATCAGACAGGATGGCATCGTCTCCCTCAGTCCGTGCATTGCCTACTGCTATAGATTTTAGGAGTTTCAGGCTGCTTACCACTCTCCCAAAATACATAATCCAGGAGGATCCTCTTGATGGGGCTGTCCATATCGGCAGACTGTGATATGGCCATTACTTGGAGAGACTCCTTCCCCTCCAGGAGACTGTCAAACATGATGACAACGCCACCCCAACGGGTGCTACTGGGCAGCTTCAGTGTGGTGCTCTTATTCTTCTCACTTTGTTTGGTGAGGTAGATTGCTGCTATAACTTGATGACCCTTCACATACCTAACCATTTCCATGGCTCTCTTGTAGAGTGTATCCATTGTTTTCAGTGCCATTGTGTCCTTGAGGAGCAGATTCAATGTATGAGCAGCACAGCCAATGGGTGTGATGTGATGGTAGGACTCCTCCACTTTAGACCAAGCAGCCTTCATTTTCACAACATTGTCTGTCACCTGTGCAATACCTTCTGTGGCCCAAGGTCATTGATGACTGCCTTCAGCTCATCTGCAATGTAGAGACCGGTGTGTCTGTTGTCCCTTGTCTGTGCTCTTGTAGAATACTGGTTGAGGAGTGGAGATGATGTAGTTAATTATTCCTTGCCCACGAACAGTTGACCACCCATCAGAGATGATTGCAATACAGTCTGCTTTCTCTATGATTTGCTTGACCCCTTGAACTCTGTTGAACTCTGTATCCAGCAAATGAGTAGATAAAGCATGTCTGGTTGGAGGGGTGTATGCTGGGCGAAGAACATTCAGAAATCTCTTCCAATACACATTGCCTGTGAGCATCACAGCAGAGGTTTGAGTTTGAGTTTATTTTATTTTTACAGGGACAGTGCACACCACAGTCCCTGGGCAGGTTATTAAAAACAATTACAATATAGACAATCATTGAGCAGTGAGCACACGCAGAGCAACATAGGACAAGCAAGACATAGCATATAGACAGAGTGGTTAGAATGGATACTTCAAAGTACCATTCAGAAATGTTCTCATAGGATAGATGCTTCGGCGGTAATCTGTTCTCGTCCTGGGTTTACGTAATTTCTAGGTGAACCAGTTGTGTACACAGCTCGAGCAAGACATTTGTCGTGTCTTTACAGTGATTAAATTAAATAACATGCTATTTTCAAATCGATTACCTAACTTTGAATTATTTGATTAAATTAATCAGGCAATAACTAACTCATTAGGAATCCGGGGCACCACGGAAGCATTAGATTATATAGAGTGGCTATCTTCCGAATCCACTCTTAAAGATCTGAAGATCTTTTATATCAATAGCGGTCAATCATTAATTATTCTTTACCTTCTATCAGTCTCATCTGAACGTCGTAAAAATGATTGATTATCTCCACAAACCCTAGCATAAATTATGAATCACCAATATACAAATTTGCTTGATTATTTTTTTACTAACTAACTAAATAATCACAGAAATACATAAAAACAAATAGTAGGTATTGGTTACTAACCATGATGGAAAAGTCCCTAGTGGGCTAAGCCAATATGACGGCTTGGTAGACAAAGGGAAGGGGGTGTGGACTGAGAAAGAGCGGGAAAGGCAACATGGATTCACTACACACAGTCTATAATTATATTAATTGAAATGCTAATCCTTTGCACATGAACGGCCACTCATTCGAGAATAAATGTAATGTGTATATATATTTACGCCCGTATGTTGTTATTGTCTTCTCTGTTGGAATACTTGATCGTGCTGTAGGGTTCATCAGAGTCTCTGGTTAACTTTCATTGAAGTCACAGTCTTTCCTGGTTAGAATGGATACTTCAAAGTACCATTCAGAAATGTTCTCATAGAATAGGTGCTTCGGCGGTAGTCTATTCTCGCCCTAGGTTTACGTCATTTTTAGTGTCAGATTAGTAATTATACGTCTAAGATTTGTTCTTATTCTGTAGGGACCGATAGTCTCAAGTTTAACCATTTCCAGCCGTGTAGCCAATGCTCCACGTGGTATAGTCTTGTCCTTTGGTAGAGTTGTAGTTTAAACCACTTCACACACCACCGTCCCCCGGCATGTTTTGGTCTTAGAAATTCAACCATTTGCAACCTTAGCTTACACCTTGGGTTCTGTAGTAACCCTGATTTGTCCTAATCCTCGAAAGTAGTGTGCACACATCCATCTAGCACTGACTGAAACAGCGGGAGCAGTCAACAGTGTGCTGGTGTCTATTGTTTTTTTTTCATCAGTAATCCTCACTGCTTCTTGTCTCTCTACCAAATGCACCCAGACAGTGCCCTGTCTAACCCGGGGCTGCATGGCCAGTTTGTGGAGCTGAACGAGGCCTACAGGGTGCTGAGTAAGGAGGTGTCCCGGAGAGAGTACGACCTGCGGCTACAGCACCCTTTTACCGGGGGACAGGCCTTCAGACCCACCTCCACACAACCCCAGGTATGTAACCACACACACACACAGCCCTCCAGAGTTCATACACACTTTTAAAAATAGTTTTATTTACCTTTTATTTATTTCTCTGTCCCTCTCTCTCTGTTTCTCTCACTCTTCTCTCTCTGTCTCCCCCTCTCTCTCTCTGTCTCCCCCTCTCTCCCTCTGTCTCCCTCTCTGTCTCCCCCTCTCTCCCTCTGTCTCCCTCTCTCTGGCTCTCTCCCTCCCTCTCTCTGTCTCTCTGTCTCCCCCTCTCTCTGTCTCCCTCTCTGTATCTCTCCCTCCCTCTGTCTCCCTCTCTCTGGCTCTCCCTCTCTCTGTCTCTGTCTCTCTGTCTCTGTCTCTCTGTCTCTGTCTCTCTCTCTCTCAGGAGAGTATGCGCTACTAGGATCAGTTCAAACCCTGTCAACCTGAGGAGTGGGGGAGGAAGATGAACTTTAGAATAATTAGCTACTGTATGCTCATCATGTGACTGAGCTTCTCTTCAGGTAACATCATGGGGAAAGATCAGAGTGAAATTGATGATTGGACATTGATTCTGTATGTATGTACACTCTCATAGTTAAATAATTAATTCAGTAATTTTGTCACATTCTAGGAACGTAATCTGTCACTCCTAAACCTAAAGAATTTCTGAATTATGACAAACATCTGTGCCAAAATGTCACAATTGCCTATTACTGCTATTACTATTTTGTTACTCATTCATAGTCTAGACTAAATAGCCTGTAAACTCAGATAACTGTCTGTCTGTAGGCACAGGTGCCCCTGGCTCAGACCCAGGTTATGCTGTCATAGATCTGGTAATCTGTGTTTTTGCACGTTGACTTGGCAGCACTTGTGTTGATTGTAGAGATTCAACTTTTCCTGGTATATGACTTACATTTGTACTAGCACAGAATAATAAAACATGAATAATAATCAAAATGCCAATTCAACTGCCAACGATATTCCTCTGTGTGCTGTGCGTATGTCTGTGATGTCTGACAGGTGTCTCTCTCTTCCGGTCACACAGACAGTAGGAGTCTGTCCATAACAACTTCACGGACGAGAAGAACAGGTCATCAAGCAGATCTACAATGAGGGCAAGGTGTGTGAAAGAAGTTATAAACATATTGCATGTATTATAACTTATTACACTGTTCTAGTTAGGGTAGTAGTAATAATCAACATTGCATGGAATATGTATTAATATGATTTGTTGGTGTGAAATACCTGAGGCTGGAACTGATTTATATATTTCTTCATTTTGATTCACAGAGTGAACGGGTTTAAGAAGCAGACAGAGATTCCTCAGACAGAATTCTCAGGAGAAATACAAAATCACTTGCAACAAGTAGGAGTTTAGTAGAATACGAGCACATGGTAAAACAAGGGGGATTGATTTGGCCGAACACATCGGAAGAGGAATGGAGTCATTCAGGAAGGGGAGTGAACGGTTGATTGAGTTAGGAGTAGTTAACTTTTTCAGTGGTTTGTGGCAGACGTTGATGATGTGCACATCTCTCGTTTGCTTGGACCTTGGATACTAAGCCAAGGAGTTAAAAAACAAGTGTGTAATACCTGGGTGAAACGGAAACATTAATGGGGTACATGTCTTTGTCACAGTAAAGCCTCGCCCCACAGCCATTCTAGGTTTCTCCAGGCGGAGAATACGTTGTGGAGGTTTGGTCTGGTATCACAAGACTAACAGCAGTAGGTCATTAGCAGCACATCTCTTCCGCTATTGGATGGAACCAAGACTCCTGTTAGCCAGTTGCTAATTGGTTTGCATACCCGTGACATGCTGTTTCCCCCACGACCGTTCAGAGGCAGTCTCAACAAGATTCATGGGACTGTGTGAATTTGCCCACTTGAGATGGGGCATTCCAGATATTGTAAACTTCAGTGTTCCGTAATGTAAGTCTATGGTTCCGTAATGTAAGTCTATGGTTCCGTAATGTAAGTCTATGGTTCCGTAATGTAAGTCTATGGTTCCGTAATGTAAGTCTATGGTTCCGTAATGTAAGTCTATGGTTCCGTAATGTAAGTCTATGGTTCCGTAATGTAAGTCTATGGTTCCGTAATGTAAGTCTATGGTTCCGTAATGTAAGTCTATGGTTCCGTAATGTAAGTCTATGGTTCCGTAATGTAAGTCTATGGTTCCGTAATGTAAGCCTATGGTTCCGTAATGTAAAGACTTTAATCACAGGTAGAATCCCTTAATGACAGAAAGGGGGTGCTCTGCACAGCTGCCCTTGAACCACTGGGATTCAGTCATTGCTCTGTGTGTCAATGATATCATGGATCTCTTGACTCTGCTACTGGGCCCATGGTGGACCCAAATAGTCATAAAAATATACTGTTCGGGACAGGAGTTTTTCCTAACAATGTTACCTACATGCATAATTAGGGCCTTCTGCTTTTTCCTGGTTATGTGATGAGGAACAACTGTCCTTAGATATTCTATATACTTTGCCATTGAAATGACATGGAATCAAGAGACATTTTGAAAATGAAGTCATATTAGGACTTTTTAAAATGGTATTTAATGGTACACTTCTCTGATGTTGAAGAATTCATTTTAGGAATGGTAATTATACTATGGAAAGTACTGAAGTGCCACGCAGGCAGATTTATTGAGATTAGAAATGTATTTCATTTATTGCTGTGGTGACGGCCAACCGACACTTACCATAAGTCACAGATTGTGTTTTAGTGATGTTTAATGACAGCCTTAACTCGTCACGGTGTCGTGGAGTCATGCAATGATGAATAAATTAGTAAACACTGTTCCTCTGATCTCAACCAACAACCTCCAATGTTTCATTTTGAATTTGTTTCTCACCTGATTCCACGCTCGCATGTCCTGTCAGGTTTGGGAGTGAGCGAGTGGTGCAGTGTGTGTTAATGACTCTATGGCCTTGTGTTGTTTCTCAAGCCCTTAGCTGAAACCACAGGAGATAACAGGTCCCCGCATACCGACATCCCCTATGTAGTGCACAAGTGCCCCCTCATAACCAAAACACACCAAACTGACAGAGACTCTTCTGTCGACTTAAAGACAAACTGATGGGAGACAGGGTTCACTGTACGGTCTGGGCTGCTGATCAAGGTTTTGTAAGCCTCTGACTGTGACCTAGTGCTGCTGATCAAGGTTTTGTAAGCCTCTGACTGTGACCTAGTGCTGCTGATCAAGGTTTTGTAAGCCTCTGACTGTGACCTAAAGTAGTTGTATTATTCCAACCAAATAAATGATTAATATCAATTCACTGGGGGTGATCAGTTAGTGGTCTGTGTGTTTTATGTGTCTGTCTGTGAGAGCTTGGATGTGGATTTGGGTGAATGATATAAAGAGATCTTAGTGCAATAAAATTACCCCCTTTAATGTATCGTTATTATAAAATGTATTATGTGGCTGAGAAAGTGGAGTGGTAAATTATTGATTGACCTGCTGAATGACGAATTGAAGGGCGACGTTCACCTGTGTCCAGTGCGCGGGTGCGTCCATGTCATTTTGAAAAAGTTGGCAGTGCAAAGGTTACGCGGAATTCGGAGTGCGTCGAGTGGAGTGCGCCTTTTAATTGTGATCTGAAGGGCAAAGGACATTAGCAACCAATCATAACAGACCAAGAGACGCTGTCAAGGACCCTTCTCTTTGTGAACTGCTCTGGCACCATTAACTTCTATGTGTTATTATCAAAGAGGATAAAAGGATAAGTCGCCGCGGCACATGCGTCTTCAACGAAACGTCATCTAGGCTATTTCTCCGAGACACCGCTGTGGATAGGCTGCGCAGTGTCATGAGATGTGCGTTCGGCACCGTAGCCTCTGTGATTCAAGACATTAGTGTTGGATCGTAAATAAGTGCTTTTTGTCATTTTTAAACGTTTTTAGAGACAAGGATACAATATCGCAAAATATCTTATCGGGACTATAAAAATGGACCTGTAGTCACGCTACTACTGACGCTCAACCACGGACCGTTTCATGGGTTTCTGGCCAACAATGGGCGAATGTAACCGGTTTACATACCCGAACCTCTGGCTTTGGAATATTGGGGGCCATCATTCAAAGTTCACACAACTCTCAGTAAAATAGATGCAACCAAACTGTATTGAATTGAACGTGAACGACTGAGATTTATTAAACTAGGCTATTTGTCAATATGCAGGCTATTTGTCAATATGCAAAATGCATGTGTGCGCTTGATTGCCAAGAATGATTTGGCCGATTGATGGCATTCGATTATAAATTGTTATATTGTAGCCAAATACATGGTGCAATTGTTGATGAATTAAGTTACAATCTCAAGCCACTCATTTGAGTGTTAGCCTACTCATTTGCCATAGACGGATTCATAATTACTTGTATGTATACATTAATATATTTCACGTTCTTAACCAACGGAAAGGGAATGCCACCCGGTCTGTCAATCCATAACATGGAACCTAAGGACTGCAGATTGAATATTGATTGAGTGGAGTGAAAAGACAAAAGAAAATCATCAATTAATTTACGGAAAATTAGGCTTTTTGGAGTTCTGCACAATGGGGATTATGCTTCAAGTTATTCTAGGAATGTTTCAGTTCCTCTTGCTCTCCAGAATACCCACGTCCCATGCTAAGGTTAGTTATCTGACATACTACACTCTGGTAGACAGTTGTTTGCATGGAAATCTCAGGAGTTTAGATTTTTTTATTCCTTTGCCTGAATTATGCAACAAAACATGTGGTATATTTGAAGAGAAAATAAAGATGGGAATACAGTGACTTTAGGAGCAGTATAGCGTCTTTGTTTCGAACTGATCCTTGTGTGTTTGGAGCTTACCCCCACGGTCATTGACGCTCTGAGCTTATGAAGGTTTACAGAATTCTGTGGTGCACCTCTCACTCTCCTAGAGCATGTACCATGTTGACTAATGGTAGACTCATGTACCATGTATGGATAGGCACAATGTGGCACAACTCTGTCAGAATGACTGACATGTTCTTTGTAACACAATGTACAACACTCATGTACTGTACATGAGCGACATATGGGGATGGATAATAATTAGCCAACATAATAGACTCTCAGACACACAACTCTTCACATGGCAGATTGGTTTTATATCAAGAACATGTAGTGACCCGAAGCTGCCCTGATTGAGCTGTGTAGCCGTGGGATATATCAGGTTGGAGGTCCTGGGAATCATGTTGTATTGGGGCCCACATCTCTCTCTCTCTCTCTCTGACACACACACACACACACACAGTGGTCACAACGGCTTTTTCTACTCGTCCCCCTGGGGGAAAGCTGGGTTAATTTTGGCAGTTAGAAGGTCTAAGACTGATGCTGCAGCTGGCACTGTGGGCTGCTGCAAGAGCTTGGCTGGCACTGTTTACATTACTTGTGTGTGTGTCAGAGAGGGAGACACAGAGAGAGTGAGACTGTGCCAGTGTCAGCCAGGAAGAAATGCAACCAGCCTGGAGGGGAATAGTCTTCTCTGGGAGCAGTACAACGAACACACACTTGGGGTGACAGTATCAACTCCTCCACAGGGGCCAGTCTGTGGAGCTATAGCCCGCCCTACTTCTCCTAGGGGCCAGTCTGTGGAGCTATTGCCTACCCTACTCCTCCTAGGGACCAGTCTGTGGAGCTATTGCCCACCCTACTCCTCCTAGGGGCCAGTCTGTGGAGCTATTGCCCACCCTACTCCTCCTAGGGGCCAGTCTGTGGAGCTATTGCCCACCCTACTCCTCCTAGGGGCCAGTCTGTGGAGCTATTGCCCACCCTACTCCTCCTAGGGGCCAGTCTGTGGAGCTATTGCCCACCCTACTCCTCCTAGGGGCCAGTCTGTGGAGCTATAGCCCACCCCACTCCTCCTAAGGGCCAGTCTGTGGAGCTATTGCCCACCCTACTCCTCCTAGGGGCCAGTCTGTGGAGCTATTGCCCACCCTACTCCTCCTAGGGGCCAGTCTGTGGAGCTATTGCCCACCCTACTCCTAGGGGCCAGTCTGTGGAGCTATTGCCCACCCTACTCCTCCTAGGGGCCAGTCTGTGGAGCTATAGCCCACCCCACTCCTCCTAGGGGCCAGTCTGTGGAGCTATTGCCCACCCTACTCCTCCTAGGGGCCAGTCTGTGGAGCTATTGCCCACCCTACTCCTCCTAGGGGCCAGTCTGTGGAGCTATTGCCCACCCTACTCCTCCTAGGGGCCAGTCTGTGGAGCTATTGCCCACCCTACTTCTCCCAGGGGCTGGCCTGTGGAGCTATAGCCCGCCCTACTCCTGGGGATGTTTTGCGCTGATTGATTTGTGATTTGAATGAAACACCCATGTGATCTGACATGTTTCTTGTTGCTCAGACACTACAGTATGTGTTCACAAAATGGCCACACACACATCGGTGAACTCCAAATGAAATGGGGCCAAACCGGAAACTGTAAAGAGAGCACAGGGGCAGGGTTGGGCGGTTGGGCGAAGTCTACATTCTCTCAGCAGTGGCCCTGGTCCACTCAGATCTAATAATGACGGTGGGTGGGTGTGATGTGTTTGCGTGCGTGCGTCTGTGTGTGCTTGTGTTTTGTGTGTGTGTAAACTACATAGTATGTTTTTTTGTTGTGTGTTACTCACCTGGCTAAGGTATTCGGTATCAGTGTAGAGCATGAGAGCGTACGAGGGGCTGTGGGATACGAGGGGCTGTGGGATACGAGGGGCTGTGGGGTACGAGGGGCTGTGGGGTACGTGGGGCTGTGGGGTACGTGGGGCTGTGGGGTACGAGGGGCTGTGGGGTACGAGGGGCTGTGGGGTACGAGGGGCTGTGGGGTACGAGGGGCTGTGGGGTACTAGGGGTCGTCTCTGTATATAAGGTTAAAAACATGCAGGGATTTACCACCTGACACACCTCTTCTTCTGCCTCTGCTCTTCCAGCTAGCCCACTGGAGACCTGTGGACACCACCCCCAAATCGAGAGAAGGTACCCCCCCCCCCCGTGATAATCACACCAGCATATATGAACAGGCTGATGATGAGTAACTGTGTGTGTATGAATAACAGAGTGGAGATTCATAAAGTGAGAATGAATACATTATGACTAGATTTGTGATGTGTTAGTGACCTTGTCAAACCTATTCATCTGACATTTCTGTCTCTCCCTCCCTCCAGTGCGTCGGTGGTTGGAGGTGTACTCTCGGAGTGGTTGTGAGCCCAGGGATACCCTGGTGGAGGTGTGGCGGGAGTTCCCGGGAGAGACGCATCACCTCTTCGTGCCTTCCTGTGTGTCGGTCCGCCGCTGTGGTGGGTGCTGCTCCGACGAGGCACTGGAGTGTGTGCCCTCACTCACACACTCTATCACCATGGAGGTACACACTCACACACTCTATCGCATTGGAGGTACACACTCTCACACACAGAATGATTTGTAACCGTAGTTTGTGTCTTTGTACTCTGCAGCTAATGAAGACCTCCTTCATGAAGCATGAGCTCATTGAGCTGGACTTCGTTGAGCACAGCCAGTGTGAGTGCAGGTGAGCACACACACACACACACGCGCGCGGTCTATGCATGACTGCATTCTCTGTGTGTGTCCTCAAATAACCCGCTCTCTTTCCCTGTAGACTAAAAGAGAATCTTCAATCGGCCCCTACCAGGTACAGTACTGTATGTATGTGGCTGTCTGTGTACATTTGTGTTTTGTCTGTGTGTGTGTCTCTTAGTGTGTGTTTGGGTATCTGTTTCTGTGTTCTTCTAGCTTAGTGAGTTAGCGTCTTTGTGATGCTCGAGCGCTAGCCTAATATCCCATGGGACAGTTCACCTGCCACTGTCTCCATAGAGATACCTTACCCTTTGTGCTGAGTGAGTGCTCTGAGAGCAATTACCAAAGCAGATCGAAGTTTCTATTTCTACACAACATTATTATTACACCATGTTATTTTATAGTATTTCTGAGAAGACGCTAAGGCAAGGCTACTTTTGCTCTGTCACATGTTTGGAAGCCCCAGCCCACCCCTGACCTAGTGGCAGAGTGACTAGCTGGCGTTAGACCAACAGAGCTGGACAGAGGTCAAGGCCCACAAAGAGGGAAAGTTAGGGAAAGAGTGAAAACAGAGGGATAGAGAGAGAGTAAAAATAGTTTTTTTTAAATGTATTTATTATTTAACCTTTATTTAACTAGGTAAGTCAGTTAAGAACACATTCTTATTTTACAATGACAGCCTAGGAACAGTGGGTTAACTGCCTTGTTCAGGGGCAGAATGACAGAATTTTACCATGTCAGCTCGGGGATTCGATCTAGCAACCTTTCAGTTACTGGCCCAAGAGTGAAAGCTTGAAAGGGAGACTGAGGCAGACATTTTATTTTCTAATAAAGCTGTTGGACTTTAAGGGTATCCCACAAAAAATGGAATTAGAGGCATTTAACTCAGTCTATAATGTATCTATTTAGATTTTGATCTGCTATTGTGATGTATTGTTGTTTGACACAGATGTATGTCTCTGACTAATAGGCCTGCGAAGCCTCTGAGGAAAGGCAGGAAAAGGGAGAGAGGAAAATCCAAACGAAAGAAAAGTGGAACTATGTAAGTTCAACTAAACATGCTAAATTAACTCCTGAGTTGTTGCTTCTTTATTTACATAAAGCTTTATGAACAAGCCTAAGCAACTATCTGTTTTTCTGTGGGTACGCACAAGTAATTCCAAGAATATCACTCCACACACAGCAGAAAGTGAATTCAGCCTTTCTTCTTCAATTCTCCACCCATCATGCTGCTGTCAGCTATGTCCTCTTATAGGGGTCAGAGTTCACTCAGTGTCTCTCAGGCCCATCCATCACTCAGATCAGATCCCATTGAGTTACTGGCAGGTGTGTAATCTGCCTAATTTGGTGACTCATTTTCTCTGTGGCAACCCAGCCACAACCTCCCTCCCTCTCGGGGCCAGCCCAGCCACCACCTCCTCCCTCTCTCTGTGCCAGCCCAGCCTCCACCTCCTCCCTCCCTCCCTCTCTCTCTGTGGCAACCCAGCCTCCACCTCCTCCCTCTCTCTCTGTGGCAACCCAGCCACAACCTCCCTCCCTCTCGGGGCCAGCCCAGCCACCACCTCCTCCCTCTCTCTGTGCCAGCCCAGCCTCCACCTCCTCCCTCCCTCCCTCTCTCTCTGTGGCAACCCAGCCTCCACCTCCTCCCTCTCTCTCTGTGGCAACCCAGCCACCACCTCCTCCCTCCCTCTCTGTGCCAGCCCAGCCACCACCTCCTCCCTCTCTCTCTGTGCCAGCCCAGCCTCCACCTCCTCCCTCCCTCCCTCTCTCTCTGTGCCAGCCCAGCCACCACCTCCTCCCTCCCTCTCTGTGGCAACCCAGCCACCACCTCCTCCCTTCCTCTCTGTGGCAACTCAGCCACCACCTCCTCCCTCCCTCTCTGACAAACCAGCCACCACCACCTCCTCTCTCTCTCTGTAGCAACCCAGCCACCACCTCCTCCCTCTCTCTCTGTGGCAGCCCAGCCCAGCCACCACCTCCTCCCTCCTCTCGGTGCCAGCCCAGACACCACCTCCTCCCCCTCTCTGTAGCAAACCAGCCACCACCACCTCCCGCTCTCTCTGTGGCAACCCAGCCACCAGATCCTCCCGCTCTCTCTGTGGCAACCCAGCCACCACATCCTCCCTCTCTCTCTGTGGCAACCCAGCCACCACCTCCTCTCTCTCTGTAGCAGCCCAGCCACCACATCCTCCCTCTCTCTCTGTGGCAACCCAGCCACCACATTCTCCCTCTCTCTCTGTGGCAGCACAGCCACCACCTCCTCCCGCTCTCTCTGTGGCAACCCAGCCACCACATCCTCCCTCTCTCTCTGTGGCAACCCAGCCACCACCTCCTCTCTCTCTGTGCCAGCCCAGCCTCCACCTCCTCCCTCCCTCCCTCCCTCTCTCTCTGTGGCAACCCAGCCTCCACCTCCTCCTCCCTCTCTCTCTGTGGCAACCCAGCCACCACCTCCTCCCTCTCTCTCTATGGCAGCACAGCCACCACCTCCTCCCTCTCTCTCTGTGGCAACCCAGCCACCATGTCCTCCCTCTCTCTCTGTGGCAGCACAGCCACCACCTCCTCCTGCTCTCTCTGTGGCAACCCAGCCATGACCACTCAGCCAGGCCCACACAAAGATGGCCTCTCTGTAGCTGCTTCATTAATTAAATCACTTCATTGAAGAAGTCCATTAGCCTCCCAGACAGGCCAGGGTGAGTTAACTCAGTCATGGATGGACTCACTTAGACAGACTGAGGTTAACTCCCTAATGGGAATCCCAGCCAATGGCACATTAAAGGGTCTCTCAGACAAGAGGATGTCTACTGCAATGGGCACAGGGACAGCTTTATTCCTCTTGATTCCTATGTGGAACATCAGGTTTGAAAGCCACTGGTGTCTGTTTTAAAGTTGCAGTATTTGTTCTATTCTTCTTACCGCCACAGACCCTCCTCTCCCCCCACTACGCCCTCTCCTCCCCCGACCACCCCGTCTCCCTTGCCAGGCCCTCGATGTACCCCCTGTCCTGGGAGGAAGTGGACACTCGATTTGCATTTGTGTCGGTGTCGCTGCAACGTGACCACAGAGAGCTGCAGTCAGAAAGGGAGGAGGCTCAACCAGCACCTCTGCAGGTCAGTGTCCAGTGACAGCAAACCACCTTCAAAACCAGAGCCATAGAAGGAGAGCTTGAACCATTAACAGAGATGTAGTATCAACTGTGACCATGCATCAACCACATTCAAACCTGGCTAAACAACATCCCAACATTACGTATTTAATCAATCTGATCTAAACTCTCTCTCTTGTTTCATTTTTTGTTTTAGATGTGAGGCCAGGAGGCGGTGATGCTCTTTCTCTCCGATGGTTCCAGACTCACTCTCATCCATGCTCATCCACTCTCATCCATGCTAAGCAGAAGTCTGGGCAACAAAGAGGAATGGAGGATGTACCCCTAACTCTCCTCTTCCTTGCCCTCCAGAACCACCAAGTCAGTGCAGTATTACAACATAAATATATGTACCTGTGTGTAGAGCTGTATATGTGTAGTCAGTCTCATCACACAGCTTCTTCAGGCACTTAGCTGCTATCGTCCAGTCAACATGTATGTAACACTCTCCTTCACAAGAGTAAATGATGGGACCAAATGTAAAGAGTTTAGATGTCTGGTAACATGAGGGCGATGTGAGGTAGTGAGTCGCCAGGACGTAAGTTGTGGACCAGACAGAATTCAACACTCACACCTCCAATGCTGTATGGGACATTGGAACTTTGGACATGAAGAGGATTTAAAGACTGATCACAGATCAGATTTAACAGACGTGTTCATGTTGAGTTTTGTTGTCTTCATAGACACCATGGGTCAGTTTTGCCCATGAACTGCTATTGGACTGTTTTGCAGAAAGACAATGGCAACAGACATAATGATCCTGATATTGATACGTGTGTTATATTTTGTGTACAGGGAGACCCCCAATAGGAGGGTCAAGTCATTAAAGTGCAGTAAGGATATAGAATAGTGAATGAACATACATGCACACATGTACACACACACACATGCACACACGTACCAGCTATTTGTTGTGTGTATAAAGCCGTCAGGGATACCCCATGGACCTATAGCTAAGTGAGTTGAATAGCTGCAAAGACTGTATCTGTGTGGTCTACACACTGAATGGCACAGATGGGTTAACATGCCACAGTTAGTCTCTCTCATTCACAGCATATGGTCACAGGCTGGATCACTGAGGGGTTTTACAGGCTGGATCACTGAGGGGTTTTACAGGCTGGATCACTGAGGGGTTTTACAGGCTGGATCACTGAGGGGTTTTACAGGCTGGATCACTGAGGGGTTTTACAGGCTGGATCACTGAGGGGTTTTACAGGCTGGATCATTGAGGGGTTTTACAGGCTGTATCATTGAGGGGTTTTACAGGCTGGATCACTGAGGGGTTTCACAGGCTGGATCACTGAGGGGTTTTACAGGCTGGATCACTGAGGGGTTTTACAGGCTGGATCACTGAGGGGTTTTACAGGCTGGATCACTGAGGGGTTTTACAGGCTGGATCACTGAGGGGTTTTACAGGCTGGATCACTGAGGGGTTTTACAGGCTGGATCACTGAGGGGTTTTACAGGCTGGATCATTGAGGGGTTTTACAGGCTGTATCATTGAGGGGTTTTGCAGGCTGGATCACTGAGGGGTTTCACAGGCTGGATCACTGAGGGGTTTTACAGGCTGGATCACTGAGGGGTTTTACAGGCTGGATCATTGAGGGGTTTTACAGGCTGGATCATTGAGGGGTTTTACAGGCTGGATCATTGTGGGGTTTTACAGGCTGGATCATTGAGGGGTTTTACAGGCTGGATCATTGAGGGGTTTTACAGGCTGGATCATTGAGGGGTTTTACAGGCTGTATCACTGAGGGGTTTTACAGGCTGGATCATTGAGGGGTTTTACAGGCTGTATCACTGAGGGGTTTTACAGGCTGGATCACTGAGGGGTTTTACAGGCTGGATCACTGAGGGGTTTTACAGGCTGGATCACTGAGGGGTTTTACAGGCTGGATCACTGAGGGGTTTTACAGGCTGTATCATTGAGGGGTTTTACAGGCTGTATCATTGAGGGGTTTTACAGGCTGTATCATTGAGGGGTTTTACAGGCTGTATCATTGAGGGGTTTTGCAGGCTGGATCACTGAGGGGTTTTACAGGCTGGATCATTGAGGGGTTTTACAGGCTGGATCATTGAGGGGTTTTACAGGCTGGATCATTGAGGGGTTTTACAGGCTGGATCATTGAGGGGTTTTACAGGCTGGATCATTGAGGGGTTTTACAGGCTGGATCACTGAGGGGTTTTACAGGCTGGATCACTGAGGGGTTTTACAGGCTGGATCACTGAGGGGTTTTACAGGCTGGATCATTGAGGGGTGTTCTGTCATCTGTTTGATTTGGTTTTTGTCTCCATCTCTCCGCTCTGGAGTGAATGAGCTGTTCACGCCGACAGGGCAGTGAGGGGAATGACAATGATGAGGCTTGGCTATGGTCCAAGGGTTCACACACACACTTCTGATTAGAAATGAATGCAATATAAGAGTCTAAATAAGTCCAAATGTTTGTTTCTGTTTAATTTTCTTTGTAGAATTTGTTATATTTTGGCATAATTTTGTCCAGTTGACTTATTAGATGTTGTATATTGTGGAATGTTTCTTTGTTTCGTTTTTATTTGTCCATAATCCGTGTACATAAAGAGTCCCTCTGGGTGGCCGACAAAGACCACTAGGTAGACGTCAGGCATTTAAACATATTGAGAGAGTTCTCAATGGCCACAAAATAGGACACAATATACATTCTAATGGGTAACTAAAATAATGACCAGAAAAATGATGTCTAGCAAATACACATTCCCACTGCAGTGAAAATACACCATTTAGTTCTCTGTCTGTGTGGGATATGTAGAGCTGTGGGGTTAGGATACAGCTACAATATTGGTTAGAACCCCATTCAACACTGAAAATAGTTCATTTCTACTTAACATTGTTCAAGCTTCCAATCTGTTCCTCTTCTTAGCAGTGCTGGAACCCCACTAATGTAATTCCTGAGCCTGTGTCACATTCCAAATGTTATTCCACTGACATTCCTTTTTATATTGTCCTTTTATTTCAAACTCAGTCTGAAAAGTCTCTTTTCACTAAGCAATAAGTATGGTCTCTGATTCAGAGACTGAGATGATCATATGAGTATTTTAGCTGAAGTTGTAGCAGATTCCTCTCCAAAATATGAGATAAAACTCTGACAACATATCAGCTATTCCTCTGAACTCTGCCTGTTAACAGATATATAGCTGAGGGATTTGTGAGCTGTATGTGACGTGTGTTTGAATTCAGGCTCTGAGGTTGGTCCTGTGAGGGCAGTCAGACCAGACTGTGCCTCCCCTCCCTATAGCTGGAAGCATCTGTGAGCTCATCTCCTCTGAATGGTGGCCAATGAATGCCAACCCAAAACCCCCGAGGTATATTTCGCAAAGCATCATTGTCTAGCTGTGTGTTGGTCCACAGGAAACTTGCCAGTTACAGAAAGACACTTCTAGAAGGGACTAAATGCTCTATTCAAGCAGTAGTATACTACCCATGTCCATGACATAGTCTAAATGAATGTGCTGGTTGCTCCTCTTGTCTGCACGCACCTAGTCTTCCCTCAACCACCTTGTTGTAGACCCACGAGTTGGACAACGCGAGTCTGGCAGATACCCTATCTACTGTAGACTGTCCAGGTAGACCTATTCTAGCCCCCATGATCTTATACTCAGCTATAGCAGGCAGACCCTGACTAAACATACATAATACTATCTTATGTCTTATATCCAACCACCATCTTGTGTATGATGTAGAGCATACTTTAGAATGTCTTGTAATTCATTCCGACTATACTCCCATGTTAGACTGTACAAATGCGTTGTGATGTGTATATCACTGATACTATTTATGCTGCTACACCTTTTGTGCCCAATCTGATGTAAGTGTGCAACTGTCTGTACCATGCAGAGTAGGCCTATATTATGTCTGACTAATCAACTCGATGTCTATGTAAACAAAGCATACTGTCCTATTGAAGATGTTAATACTACCAGGAAATGTTCAAAACAACCATGATACAATGTTCCAGATATGATTAAATGAAACGTCTTATTTTTCGTAAAAGGTATTGTTATTGGTAGTCTCTCCAATGTCCTTCCCGTAAACACTTTGACGTCATCCCTCTTTTGCCATCCTCCCTCCTCCCTTTTCTTCATTCCTCTCTTCCCTTTCATCTCCCTGAACAATAATGAAAGATAAACAGGCTGAGGATTAGAGTGACACCCTGGGAGTGAAGGACGGAGGGATATAGAGTGTGTGAGTGACGTGATATGAGAAATAATATTGCCTCTCCTCCTCACATGAACTGTGCTGAATCAGCCACACGTGTGTGTGTGTGGGGGGAGTGGGGGGGGGGGGTCTACGTCACTGTCTGTGTGTGTACTGCTGAGTGGCAATTCTTTTAATCTTCAAACGAGTGATGATAATGTGATTTTATGGGAATATACTCAATCGTCCTCATATGGACTTTTCATGTCAGAGGTTGTGAGGCAGTGACAGTGCAATTTCCATTAGCAGATGATCTCTCTCTCTCTCTCTCTCTCTCTCTCTCTCTCTCTTCCTCTTCTATCTCTTCCTCTTCTATCTCTCTCAGTGATGCAGTTCATCTTTTGGGGTCCTCCACACCCTGAGATAGGCAGCTCTTTCTGTCTGTCTGTCTGTCTCTCTCTCTCTCGCTCTCTCTCTCTTTCATCTTCTATCTCTCTCAGTGATGCAGTTCATCTTTTGGGGCCCACACTGAGAGAAAGACAGAGTGGGCTCCAGTGAGAGTGAGCTCAAGGCCGATGCTGCCTGGCCTACCTGTCTCGAAGGGCATCCTGCCAGTGACTAAATATAGACGCCTGCACAAGATTAGGGGAACAGAGGAAGAGAGAGTGACTCATCCATCAGGAGACAAGGATTCATCTCTTTTTTTTTGTAATAACGTCTACTCTCTGAAAATGCCCCAGAACCTTGCCATGTTGGTGAAGAGTAATATTGGAACTTACTGTGTCTGCTACGATGGTGATGCCCCTGATAACCAATGACTTGTGTTGTGATGTGTCCCTGAAACTCCTCATCCTCCTCTCTCTCTCTCTCTCTCTCTCTCTCTCTCTCCTTCACTCCCTCCTTCACTCCCTCCTTCACTCCCTATCTTTCATTCTTGCTCGCTCCCCTCTCTTTCTCTCTTTCAATTCAATTCAAATGGCTTTATTGGCATGGGACATATGTTTCCAAAGCAATAGAGACATTTCAAATGTCTAATTATGACTATATACAGTGTTGTAACAATGTACAAATAGTTAAGTTACAAAAGGGAAAATAAACATAAATATGGGTTGTATTTACAAGGGTGTTTGTTCTTCACTGGTTGCCCTTTTCTTGTGGCAACAGGTCACACATCTTGCTGCTGTTATGGCACACTGTTGTATTTCACCCAATAGATATGGGAGTTTATCCAAATTGGATTTGTTGGGTCTGTATAATCTGAGGGAAATATGTGTCTTTAATATGGTCATACATTTGGTAGGAGGTAATGAAGTGCAGCTCAGTTTTCACCTCATTTTGTGGGCAGTGTGCACAAAGCCTGACTTACTTGAGAGCCAGGTCTGCCTATGGCGGACTTTCTCAATAGCAAGGCTATGCTCACTGAGTTTGTACATAGTCAAAGCTTTCCTTAACTTTGGGTCAGTCACAGTGGTCAGGTATTCTGCCACTGTGTACTCTCTGTTTAGGGCCAAATAGCATTCCAGTTTGTTCTGTTTTTTTGTAAGTTCCTACCAGTGTGTTGTCGTGTCTTTACTATCATTAAATTGAAGACTTAGTTTTATCAAAGATTCTCTGTAATTAGTATTACTGATTAATCATGTAACTGTAATTAACTAGGAAGTCGGGGCACCAAGGAAAATATTCAGATTACGAAGTTAGCATTTCCTAAAATAAATATTTTCATATCTGATCCAGAGTCTTCTGATTAATGAATTATTTACTTTACCTCACGTTAGTCTCATTCCAAACGTCCTAAATTGTTGGTTATCTGCACAAACCCAGTCTTCATTATGAGTCATCCATACATCAATTGTCTTAAATCACTTATTTATTACTAACTAAGTAATTCACAGAATTGCATAAACAAAACAACAAAGTAAATATGGTTACAAGAAATGATAGGGGAATGTGCCCTAGTGGGCTAAACCGGCATGGCGGCTTGTTAGACAAAAGGGGAAGTGGGGGTTGACTAAAGTCACTACAGAGTGATAATTATAACAATTGAAATGCTAATCCTTTGCACATGAACGCTCACTCATTTGGGAACAATTGCAATCAATATATATATTTACACTCAGTGTGTCGTCTTGATCGCTGTTGAAAAGTTTGTTTCTGTTGGACAGTTTTCGTCCTCTCTCTCTCTCTCTCTCTCTCTCCGTGCTTAGGCTAGATCGTTCAGAGTAACATGAATTAGTTTCGTTATAGAATGGATGTTTCAGCGGTTGTCGTTCTTCGCGTTCAATGATAGCTGCAGACTAGTAATTAATATCAAAGACTTGTTCTTATTCTGTCGGTATCGATAGTCTAAGAGTTTAACCATGTGATATGGTTAAAAGATTCAGCAATGGTCTGCAACCTTTGTACTCCCTTGATTGAGAGAAACATGGTCTGGTTGAGGAATTCTCAAGATTGGGTTTTTATTCGGAATTGCAGAAAAGGGGCTGTCCCAGGATGCCTGACCCTAACTGGGCTCATGGGCGGTCCTCTGATTTAGTTCAACTCAAAAGGGAATTGGAGTTTCCTTCATTAAACAGTCCAAAATCAAATTACACAATTGTACAAACAGTATCATACTCACTCATTCATCTTATACAACAATTAGATGTAAACCTCATATCTGAGGCTATTATATAAACAGCGTTATGGTAATGTGGCCGCACCGTCTCCCATGAGCTTCCCCAAGTTGTAACAAACGGACCAGTTCATAGCTGGATTCTTCACCGATAATTTATACCTTCTCCGGAACGTAAATGTTGTTCGGACCTCAAGATCTGTGAGGTGAAAGAAATTCCTTTGTTCTCTATGAAACTTTACTCTATCTCCATAGTGTGTGGCCATGAGGAGATCCTCAGGAATTTACGACCTCTCTCTGACCACAGCAGCCTAGTTGAAGGAGGAAAGGGGGAGGCAGGGAGAGGAGGATGGAGCTTGCTGTACCCAAAGAGGGCAACGTCATGACAGTGTTAAGTCATTTTCTTTTTCTCATGATTTGGTTGGGTCTAATTTTGTTGCTGTCCTGGGGCTCTGTGGGGCTTGCTTAGGGGACTTTTCTCGCCTTGTCTATCAGATCGTTCAGAGCTTTTTGGAAGTTACCTGTTTAGGCCCAGATATGTATAGTGTTTTTTGTTCTCTAGGGCAATGGTGTCTAGATGGAATTTTTATTTGTGGTCCTGGTAACTGGACCATTTTTGGAACACCATTATTTTTGTCTTACTGAGGTTTTCTGCCAGGGCCCAGGTCTGACAGAATCTGTGCAAAAGATCTAGGTGCTGCTGTAGGCTCTCGGTTGGGGACAGAAGCACCAGATCATCAGCAAACAGTAGTCATTTGACTTCAGATTCTAGTAGGGTGAGGCTGGGTGCTGCAGACTGTTTTAGTGCTCTCGCCAATTTGTTGATATATATGTTGAAGAGGGTGGGGCTTAAGCTGCATCCCTGTCTCACCCCATGGCCCTGTGGAAAGAAATGTATGTGATGTATAATGTTGTATATTTCTCCCTCAACACCGCTTTCCATCAATTTGTATAGCAGACTCTCATACCAAATTGAGTCAAAAGCTTTTTTGAAATCAACAAATAATGAGAAGACATTACTTTTGCTCTCTCTCTATCCTTCTCTATCCTTCACCACCCCCTCTCTCTCTGTCTTCTCTCACTCTCTCTCCTCTCTTTCTCTTTCTCTCTCTCTCTCTCTATCCTTCACTCCCTATTTCACCCCCCCTCTCTCTTTCTCTCTTTCTCTGTCTCTCTCTGTGAAAGTGGTTTCCTGTATTTTTCCCATTTTCTCTGTGTGGAGTAGTGCTATATTTTTCTAATGATAAACTTCAGGCTTGTTTTCCTCTGCTTTTGTAGCAGCAGCTGTGTTGAAGCAGGTAGTTGACGGTATCTGAACTGTGTGTGTTGTTAGATGGTATCTGTGTGTGGGAGAGGGAGAGAGAGTGCATGTCATTGTAGGCCTACAATGTGTGTATGTTCTGTGTGTTGACTATGGCCAACCATGTCTCTCTGACAGGAAGATGAATGATGTTTTAAGACCCCTGTGACTTTGGTGAACAAAAGAAAATACAATCAGTGTTATCTGTTACGGAAACATGCATCGCTGTGCTGCTTTGACTCATTTTAAAAAAATAATCATTTTAGAGAACATAGAAGCCAATAGAAGATGAATTACAGATTCTAGTAGGGTGATATTGTAAAATGTATTTACAATATTAATGTACTCAAATGCACAGATATTGTTTCGTTTTTTCCCCTACATTATCAGAGAACATAGGCTTTTATCACAGAAAGGGTTGAGGTGTGCGGAGAGTCTAGGTTATAGGGAAAGAGAGGAGAGGAGAGGGTATAGGAGAGGTGCAGGGGAGAAGATAGGTGAGGACATAGTTGTGGTCTGAACATGCCAGTTCTTGTTGAGGTAAAGATGTGGGAGCCAGTAGGTATAGAATGAGATCTGAGCAAGTCCTGTATGTTATCTCCCTACCTGTATTCATCTGTGTAGCTATATCGCCTTCCCTCTGTTTGTCTCCCTCCCTTCCCCTCTCACATTCTGGAGTTTGGTATTCACTGTTATCTTCACTATACTCTGTAAGGGCCACACTATCTTCATATCTTTCCTTTCACCTTAGTGTTACATTTAACTTGTTCATAACATTTCATTTTCAATTACTGAAATGTTTTCCTGTATGAAGCAGGTTTCAAATGAATACAGCCTAGTCCCTTGAGGGCAAGAAGGAGATATGTTAGTAAAAGTGCAATATTATCATAAAGAGACATACTTGGAAAACGGAGGAGGAATGGAGGGGAAAAAGAGTCGAAGAGGGAGAGAGTGAGGGAGGTAGAAGGTGAGCTTGAGTTGGTTGAAGATGGTGGGAAAAGGGAGATGGTTTGTCGAAGAAGAATGGAGGAAAGTGTAAGCAGAGCAAGCCATACGCCGGATCTACATCTGGAGGAGAAACAGAAGTGAATGAGGGTGAATTATCCAAGGTGGCAGGTGTACTGAAGTTCTCGAAGTGAATTATCCAAGATGGCAGGTGTACTGAAGTTCTCGAAGTGAATTATCCAAGATGGCAGGTGTGTGGAAGTTCCCAAAGCCCGAGGCTTGCACAGATGGTCAGGATAAAGATGAGTCTGTGATGGTAGGAGTGTTGAAGTTCCCGAAGCCCGAGGCTTGCACAGATGGTCAGGATAAAGATGAGTCTCTGATGGTAGGAGTGTTGAAGTTCCCGAAGCCCGAGGCTTGCACAGATGGTCAGGATAAAGATGAGTCTGTGATGGTAGGAGTGTTGAAGTTCCCGAAGCCCGAGGCTTGCACAGATGGTCAGGATAAAGATGAGTCTGTGATGGTAGGAGTGTTGAAGTTCCCGAAGCCCGAGGCTTGCACAGATGGTCAGGATAAAGATGAGTCTGTGATGGTAGGAGTGAGAGTTTGAGAAAGTGGATCCCTGCCTTTTGGCTGATCCATACAGCACATTTGGTATGTATTCAGACCCCTTGACTTATTCCACATTTTGTTTCGTTACAGGCTTATTCAAAAATGGATTAAATAGTTGTTTTCCCTCAATCTACACACAATAACCCATAATGACAAAGCAAAAACAGGTTTTTAGAAATGTTTGCTAATTTATAAAAAATGAAAAATGGTATCACATTTACATAAGTTTTCAGACCCTTTTACTCAGTACTTTGTTGAAGCACCTTTGGCAGTGATTACAGCCTTGAGTCCTCATGGGTATGACACTACAAGCTTGGCACACCTGTGTTTGGGGAGTTTCTCCCATTCTCCTCTGCAGATCCTCTAAAGCTCTGTCAGGTTGGATGGGGAGCGTCACTGCACAGCTATTGTCAGGTCTCTCCAGAGATGTTCGAATGGGTTCAAGTCCGGGTTCTGGCTCGGCCACTCCAGGACATTCAGAGACTTGTCTTGAAGCCACTCCTGCATTGTCTTGGCTGTGTGCCTAGGGTTGTTGTCATGTTGGAAGGTGAACATTCGCCCCAGTCTGAGGTCGTTGGCAATCTTCAGCAGGTTTTCATCAAGGATCTCCCTGTACATTGCTCCATTCATCTTTTCCTCGATCCTGACTGGTCTCCCAGTCCCACCCTCTGAAAAACATCTCCACAGCATGATGCTGCCAACACCATGCTTTACCGTAGGGATGGTGTCAGGTTTCCTCCAGATGTGATGCTTGGTATTCAGGCCAAGGAGTTCAATCTTGGTTTCATCAGACCAGAGAATCTTGTTTCTCCTTTAGATGCCTTTTGGCAAACTCAAAGTGGGCTGTCATGCCTTTTACTGAGGAGTGGCTTCTGTCTGGCCTCTCTATCATAAAGGCCTAATTGGTGGAATGCTACAGAGATGGTTGTCCTTCTGGAAGGTTCTCCCATCTCCACAGACTGATAATCGGGTTCTTGGTCACCTCCATGACCATGGCCCTTCTCCCCCGATTGATCAGTTTGGCCCGGGCGGTCAGCTCTAGGAAGTGTTTTGGTGGTTCCAAACTTCTTCCATTTAAGAATGATGGAGGCCACTGTGTTCTTGAGGACCTTCAATGCTGCAGACAGTTTTTGGTACCCTTTCCCAGTTCTGTGCCTCAACACAATCCTGTCTGGGAGCTCTACGGACAATTCCTTTGACCTCATGGCTTTGTTTTTGCTCTGACATGCACTGTCAACTGTGGGACCTTTATATAGACAGGTGTGTGCCTTTCCAAATCATGTCCAATCAATTGAATTTACCACAGACTGACTCAAAGTTGTAGAAATATCTCAAGGATGATCAATGGAAACAGGATGTACCTTAGCTCAATTTTGAGTCTCATAGCAAGGGTCTGAATAGTTACGTAAATAATGTATTTTGGTTTTTAATATTTAATGCATTTGTAAAAAAATCTAAAAACCTGTTCTTGCGTTGTCCGTGTGTTGATTGGTGAGGAAAAATAAATAATGTAATACATTTTAGAATAATGCTGTAACGTAACAAAATGTGGAAGAAGTCAAGGGGTCTGAATACTTTCCAAATGCACTGTATGTGGTTACAAGGTGGGTGAAAATGGAGTTGGGTGCTGTGGAATTGGTGAAGGTAACCCGAAGAGGTCTTGTGATAATTGTTTGTGTTTGCCCCACAAAGTGATGTTAGGATATTTCAGTTATCCTCTGAGCTTTTGTACCGAATCCACTATGTTGTTTCAAGTGTCAAGCTTCTGGGCATGTGGCATTAGTGTGTAGGGGGGAGGTTCCTAGGTGTGAGATGTGTGTAGAAGGGCATGAGACTAAGGAATGTGTTCTATTGGGGAAAGAAGCTGTATGTGTTAATTGTAGGGGTGCCCATGGGGCTGGGGATCAGAAGTGTATGCTGAGGCAGTTTTTTTGTTGTGTTTTTTTTATTTTATTTTACCTTTATTTAACCAGGCAAGAGAGTTAAGAACAAATTCTTATTTTCAATGACGGCCTAGGAACAGTGGGTTAACTGCCTGTTCAGGGGCAGAACGACAGATTTGTACCTTGTCAGCTCGGGGGTCTGAACTTGCAAACTTCTGGTTACTAGTCCAACGCTCTAACCACTAGGCTACCCTGAAGAAAGTAGAGGAAGATGGGTCAAAGGGGAGGGATCCTGAGAGGAGTTGTGTGAGTAGTAGATCTATGCCAGTAGAGGGATAGGGAAATTAGTGATGTATTTAACAACAACAAAAAATGGAACCTTATTTAATTAGGCAAGTTAGTTAAGAGCAAAGTATTATTTACAATGACTGCCTACCGGGGAGGATCTGCCCCTCAAATTTTCACCTAAAATGACATACCCAAATCTGACTGTGCAGTTAGATGAACAAGAATTTAAGCTTTCTGCCAATATCAGATATGTCTGTCCTGGGAAATTGTATTATTACTTATGTAACCGATGTGAAATGGCTAGCTAGTTAGCTAGTGCTAATAGCATTTCAATCGGTGACGTTACTCGCTCTGAGACATTGAAGTAGTTGTTCCTCTTGCTCTGCAAGGGCCGTGGCTTTTGTGGAGCGATGGGTAACGATGCTTCGTGGGAGGCAGTGCGATTAGCATGAGGTTGTAAGTGTAACAGTATAGCTTCCATCCCTCTCCTCGCCCCTACCTGGGCTCGAACCAGAGACCCTCTCCCCATATGGGATTAGCATGAGGGAGAGGGTCTCTGGTTCGAGCCCAGGTTGGGGTGAGGAGAGGGATGGAAGCTTTACTGTTACACTTACAACCTCATGCTAATCGCATTAGCCTGCGTTAGCTCAACCGTCCGGTGGGGGACCCACCGATCCTAAAGAAGTTTTAACTGCCTTGTTCAGGGGCAGAACAACAGATTTTTACCTTGTCAGCTCGGGATTTGATCCAGCAACCATTCGTTACTGGCCCAACGCTCTAAACACTAGGCTACCTGCCGCATCAGTAAGATTGGATGAAATGTAAGTCACAGAAAATAAAGGTTGTAGAGGCACCTGCAGAGAAGTATTTGGGTGTGCGAGATTTCATATCAGAAGAGTTACAGGGTGTAGAGTTGTGGTTTCCCGTTCTTCCAGGCCCTTGGCCTGAGGTAGGAGTAGATAGGTTTAAGTAGTGGAATTGGGTGGGTTAGATGGTAAGGTATTTGTTTATGATTTATTTATTTTCCTTTTCCAAGCCAGGTATAAGGGATTTTATACCCCAGTCTAGTCGGTGGCAGTAACGCAACATGTATTGTATGTCAACCGCCTTTAAACCTAGAAGAAACAATAACAAACAGCAAGTTGGCTTGAATACTGCATTAGTTGACATATCTGTTTACAAAACATAACATATGGCGACATCTGGTGGTGTATTTTGGCTGGGGCTCAAGCAGTGGTGGACGTGGCAATGACGTCAGCATCCGGAAATGACCCGGATTCAAACTTTCATTCCATCAGACTCGGCTTGCTAAAAACATCGACATATCTGTGAAGTCTTGTGGAAGTTCGCGAATAGTAAGTTGAATTTTATAACGTTTATCGAGTAAAACTAGATATATTCGTTTGATTTGAGTGGTTATGAGATGAAGTTTTCGTTCTTCAAAGAAAACATTCAAGCCACGTCGCTAGGGTTAGCAAAACATCATCAGCTGTGATGGAGTCGACTCTTTAAATAACGTTAGCTTGGAGTAACGAAATAGCTCAATGCCTAAGAACATGTAAATGACAACAGTTTTTTTTCTAGCTAATCTTAGCAATAATTTGATATTGTATTACTGTCATGCTAGTGTCTGGTAACATTTGTTTCTGTTTCAGTGGTAATGTTGGCTATGCTAACATTAGCTAACTTGCTACTAGCTAGCTATTATGTGGGGGGGCAAGCTGAATTGCTAAATAAAACCGAGACGTAGTATTGGTAAATATCTAACTAGATAATTAAGTTATTTAGGCAGCGCGGGGCATCGGTGACCACCTAGCAAAATGTCACTTTACTTTAATTAGTTTCTGTTCCTCCTATCAGTACAGATGTGTGTACATTGATTATGTATATGTGAACATCAAATCAAATCAAATCAAATCAAATTTTATTTGTCAAATCAAATCAAATTTATTTGTCACATACACATGGTTAGCAGATGTTAATGCGAGTGTAGCGAAATGCTTGTGCTTCTAGTTCCGACAATGCAGTAATAACAAGTAATCTAACTAACAATTCCAAAACTACTGTCTTGTACACAGTGTAAGGGGATAAAGAATATGTACATAAGGATATATGAATGAGTGATGGTACAGAGCAGCATAGGCAAGATACAGTAGATGGTATCGGGTACAGTATGTACAAATGAGATGAGTATGTAAACAAAGTGGCATAGTATAGTATAAAGTGGCTAGTGATACATGTATTACATAAGGATACCGTCGATGCTATAGAGTACAGTATATCCGTATGCGTATGAGATGAATAATGTAGGGTAAGTAACATTTATATAAGGTAGCATTGTTTAAAGTGGCTAGTGATATATTTACATCATTTCCCATCAATTCCCATTATTAAAGTGGCTGGAGTTGAGTCAGTGTCAGTGTGTTGGCAGCAGCCACTCAGTGTTAGTGGTGGCTGTTTAACAGTCTGATGGCCTTGAGATAGAAGCTGTTTTTCAGTCTCTCGGTCCCAGCTTTGATGCACCTGTACTGACCTCGCCTTCTGGATGATAGCGGGGTGAACAGGCAGTGGCTCGGGTGGTTGATGTCCTTGATGATCTTTATGGCCTTCCTGTGACATCGGGTGGTGTAGGTGTCCTGGAGGGCAGGTAGTTTGGACACGGATCGACGCCTCGCTGTTAGGAGTTGAGGTCAGGAGGTGTAGCGACTTTCCACGGAGCACGGACCGTCTCCAGGACACTACCAAGATCATTCAGACCCTTCCTGGTGATATACCTGCACCAGGATGACGTGCAGGGATCGCACCAATGAGTTTCAGTCCGCTTGCAAATCCCTACAGACCAGACAGGTATGTAGGTATGGGAGACCCAAGGGCAGTGATGTTGAAGTAGCTAAATGATAGTTTCTTATGCATTTTCCCTCATGTAATCTGGAACAATGATCACTATTTTCATGCTTCTCTCTCGTTCTGCAGAATGGTGTTCAGCCCACCAAGCCTGCCCTCAGTGCTCTCAAGCAACGCAGTGACTTCACCCTCATGGCCAAGTGAGTCCAACTGCCAGTGCCACTGCCACCAATATCACCCAAAGAGCCAGCCAACTCATTTACAGTGCACAACCCATTTTCTCAGAGGTGTCGCTGACACTTGTGTGTCTGGTTTGAAGTTTAGTATATAGCCAGTTGTTGCTGTTAGTTTCTCCATGGTGTTTTGATCACATTGTAGCTCAGTGTGATCTCTTTGGAATGCTGTTCTTTTCTGTTATCTTACAAATTAAATTGTATTGGTTGCATACACATATTTAGCAGATGTTATGGCAGGTCCCGTGAAATGCTTATGTTTCTAGCTCCAACAGTGCAGTAATACCTAACAATACAAAACACACAAATCTCAAAAAGAAGAAATATCAGAACGACCAAGGTCAGATTCCGGAATATAAATATATATTTATGCATACAATGGTGTGTATGGACGGATGAGCCTTGACTAGAATACAGTATATGCATATGAAGTGGGTAAAACAGTATGTGTTCCATGACAATGTACATAGGGCAGAAGTCTCTAAGGTGCAGGGTAAAGTACCTGCACCTTCATGCAGCTATGTACATGCGTTAGCAGATTCCTTTCACTGTTTTCATGTTTTGGCCTATGACTGATGCCAATCTCCTGTTGTTTTGAATCTCTCCAGGAGAATAGGAAAAGACTTGAGTAATACGTTTGCTAAACTAGAGAAACTCACTATATGTAAGTATATAGCAATATTTATGTTTTAACATTTCTCATGAATAACAATTTTGAGTAACTTGTTTTGTCAAAGTTCTGGATATATGACTGTTTTGACCTTTTTAGTGGCTAAAAGAAAATCTCTATTTGATGACAAGGCAGTGGAGATTGAAGAGTTAACCTACATCATCAAGCAGGTGAGATTTTTTTGTTTTGTTTTTGCGTCGACACAGATACCATAAAAACAGTCGGCTGTCTCTCGTCATTAACTATAAATGGCAAACATGATGACCAGTCAGGTGGAATCTCTAGTCAAGAGGCAAACATGTCTGTTTTAGTGGGCGCAGTCTATGTGTAACCGTTCTGTGCCCCGTTTGACTCTCTTCTGTATGTCTCCCACTATTCCCCTCTCAGGACATTAACAGCCTGAACAAGCAGATAGCCCAGCTGCAGGATCTGATTCGTTCACGTGGAGCTCCCAGCGGCAGACACATTCAGACCCATTCCAACACCATCGTCGTCTCCCTGCAGGTCTGACTGCCAGTGCCTCTCTACTGCATGATGTAACTGATGTGGATGAGTAAAATGATGTAGCCATATGAAACCTGAGGCTTTAATAACCAGGTTTTTGTTTTGTTGCAGTCCAAACTGGCATCCATGTCCAATGACTTCAAGTCGGTTCTAGAAGTAAGAACAGAGGTAAGATTCACTGGAACTTCCAGCCCCTGGAACTTTCTGCCACTGAACCTGAATAATTCTAATAATGCTAGGTTGAGTTTATCGTTCTTTCTCTCGTTCTTTTTCAATTTAATTGAAGGGATTTATTAGCGTGGGAAACACATGTTAACATTGCCAAAGCAAGTGAAGTAGATAATAAACAATAAAAATGTACAGTAAACATGACACTCTGACCCTTGCTGTCTCTAGAACCTGAAGCAGCAGAAGAGCAGGAGAGAACAGTTCTCTCAGCCTCCTGTCTCCTCTTCTTCTCCTCTCCTCGCCAACAACTTCAGTAAGATAGAACACCATGTTTATCTCACCTTCAGCCTCTCATTCCTACACCAGATAACTTCACAAATGTCTCTTGGAATTTCAATCACCAAACTTTTATTTTCTATCAACTGACCATCTCCTCTGCCAGAGAGTTCAGTGTTGATGCAGGATGAGTCCAGGAGTATGGGGGGTGAGGTGGCCATCAACATGGACAACCAGTCTAACCCTCTACAGCTCCAGCTCATTGATGAGCAGGTACAAACACTTTATTATCACCTGTATTGTATCTGTCAGTGTTACTATAATGCTGTTTCTCTGTGGTGCAGGACTCATACATCCAGAGCCGTGCAGACACCATGCAGAACATTGAGAGCACCATCGTAGAGCTGGGTTCCATCTTCCAGCAGCTGGCGCACATGGTGAAGGAGCAGGAGGAGACGGTACAGAGGTGAGGGAGGGAGAGAGACGTGGGGGGGAACAGAGGAGGAACTTTGAGATGCTTGAGCACTGCCAGATCTTTATCTAAAGCCCTATGTGTTTGTTCCTGTCCTACCCTGTAGGATTGATGCTAACGTGGAGGACACTCAGCTCAACGTGGACATGGCTCACACAGAGATCCTAAAGTACTTCCAGTCTGTGTCCTCCAACCGCTGGCTTATGGTCAAGATTTTCCTCGTCCTCATCGTCTTCTTCATCGTCTTTGTGGTTTTCCTCGCCTGAGCAGGGAGAAACGACAGAGAAAGAAGGGAATCATGAAGAAGAGAAGGAAGGGGGGAAAGTCTGAGGTTGTGCCACTCCTAGTGTCTCTTCTGATAGGTTGTGTCACTCCTATAAAACAGTAGTCGAGCAATAGTTCAGGCGGGGTCATGCTGTCTGAAATAAGACAATGGGAAAGCTTGGACTGAGATGAGGGGTTGCCACAGCACCGGGGCAGTGGGAATGGAGTGTTATTGGATGGTTTGGGACTTGAGGTCCAGCAGACCAACAAATTATAGTAGTTCTCCCCCCACAGAGATTAAGGAAATACCTGTAATGAAAAGGATATGGTATCGAAACACTTTACAGTATGACCAGAATTCTTGTCATTCTGTTCTTTGTTACTTTAGAGACTAAATCATCATAAAACATTTAATCAAAAATTGCTATTTAATGGTTTGATTCTGCAAACTAGTTTTGGTTTTTGGTTAATTTTATTTTATGCCTCGTAGTGTTGATTGGTGGTAAGACAGGAAGGGCTTACTCATTAACTTCCTGTCTGTGAGCACACAAAATACTGGAGTTTTCTTTCTCATATTGTAATTATGTATGCTAGTTTTTGTTCCTCATTATTATCCTCTTATTAAAGAGAGGGACTTTAAGCACTTCTCGCTCTATCATTCACACCACGCATGAGTGAAAACATTTTTTGTTTTGTTGGGGGACTTCCAAGCTTTCAAGCTTCCTTATTTGCCAAATGGGTACTTTCAATTTCAAAGAAATGTGACAAGACACCTGTGGTATGAGCTGTTGTTTTATGAAGTACAGGAGGGTTAAAGGTGGTTTAAACTGACGAGGACATTCCCTTCATAGATCCAATCATAAACACAATGTGACGAGTCCGACCCAAACACTTTCTAACAAGTTACATAACACTGTTATTGCAGAATGAACAGTTTAGATGATCTGCTTTACCTGCCAGCAAGTCAGCTGGGGTCACTTTGAATACTGTTACCTGTTGTGTGTCCCAAATGCCACTTCCTATACAGTGCACTACTTTGATCAGAGCTTTATGGGCCCTGGACAAAAGTAGTGCACTAAATAGGGAATCGGAAGAGTCTCAAATGGCACCATATGTCATTACTTTGTATTGTCACTTGAGAGAAACCCTTATTAACAGCTGTTATTAATAGGTGACATGTTGGTTCTGACTCGGTATGGAGGGCTGAATGTACAGTAGTGAAGTGACTTTCTCTATCAATCCTCTCTGCAGCTGGTCAGTTTGGACCTTACTGCTTTATTGGAGACTGTCCTCTTCCTCTCTATCTCTGAGGACAGACGGTTATGTACAGGCCATTATTTAACGACCAGAACTTTGTTAATAAGAAAACACTCCTATTTCTTCCCTTTTTTTGCCAAATGCCTTGACTTCTACAGTGTATAAAGTGCTAATATATTGGAAATAAGTGCATATTAAAAAATAACTATGGGGAAGTACAAAGGACTCCAATTCTTTACTGAGTAAGAGTATTATAGAAGGTTAAAATAATTAACTTATAGAGTAACAATCACAACCAAAGGACTGGAACAGTAGTAATGGACTCATTGTATTGAATCCACACACAAACTCATTATCAAGGATCTGTTGAAAATTAAGGTTTTATTTTATGCATTCAAAGTCGAGTTAATTTTGCATTTCAAGTGTTTAACACTGAAAATGTCATTCACAATAAAAACAATGTTTGAAATATTATGCCAGCATACATCTGCTGGCTAAGCTTGCATTTCCACTCTAGTATATGTTTGATACAGCTGCATCTTTTTGTCTAAAGAGTAAGTGGAAATCTGCTGAGGTGTGAGCTGTCAATGTTGCATGTCTCATCTTGAGACATATTTGACTTCTCGACATTCCTTTCTTTGTCCCATTCCTCCCTTCCTCAATCAATCAGATGTATTTTATAAAGCCCTTTTTACATCAGCAGTTGTCCCTCCCTCTCAGCCAAGTGCACTCTGTTCGATGGGGGTGATATCAGGCATGCTCATGCTCCTCCCCTTCCTGGCCGCTCTCGCCACATTCGCTGCTCCCTCCTGCTCCTCTTCCTCGTACCAGCTTGACTCCTCCTGCAGGTTGCCGCGCGACCCGCCCAGGCCCCCGCCCCTGAAGGGTGCGGGGCGGAACTTGGAGCGGAAGGTTACAAAGGAGAGGCTCTTGCTGCGTTGTTTGTCCCAGCCGGCTGACCTCATCCTCATCTCCTCGTCCTCCTCTTCTCCCTCCACACAGTCACGTAGAACAGTGCGGAACAGACGAGCCACCTCGTAAACTTCTGTCTCGGTCTTTGTCACCAGATTCCTGAACCTGGGTAGAGGACAAAGGTAAAAAAAGAGTTTGTTTGATGTTGATAGAGAGATAAAGGTGGACCTGTTGAGAATGATGAATAATCCATCTCCATTATCTACCTGAGACATTCAGGATAAGTGGACAAATGACGCAGATGCTAAACTACAGGACTCTTTTTCTAGCACAGACTGGAATATGTTCCGGAATTCTTCCCATGGCATTGAGAAGTATGGCATTGATCCCGCTATGCCCTCCGATGAATCATCAAAGGCAAAGCGTCTACAGGACTAAGATTGAATCGTACTACACCGACTCCGATGTTCGTCGGATGTGGCAGGGCTTGCAAACAATTACGAACTACAAAGGGAAGCACAGCCATGAGCTGCCCAGTGACACGAGCCTCCCAGACGAGCTAAATAACTTATATACTCGCTTCGAGGCAAGCAACACTGAAGCATGCATGAGAGCATCAGCTTTTCCGGACAACTGTGTGATCACGCTCTCCGTAGCCGATGTTAGTAAGACCTTTAAACGGGTCAACATTCACAAGGCCGCAGGGCCAAATGGATTACCAGGACGTGTACTCTGAGCATGCGCTGGCCAACTGGCAAGTGTCTTCACTGACATTTTCAACCTGTTCCTGACCGAGTCTGTAATACCAACATGTTTCAAGCAGACCACCATAGTCCCTGTGCCCAAGAACACCAAGGTAACCTGCCTAAATGACTACCAACCAGTAGCACTCACGTCTGTAGACATGAAGTGCTTTGAAAGGCTGGTCATGGCTCACATCAACACCATTATCCCAGAAACCCTAGACCCACTCCATTTTGCATACTACCCCAACAGATCCACAGATGATGCAATCTCTATTGCACTCCACACTGCCCTTTCTCACCTGTACAAAAGGAACACCTATGTGAGAATGCTATTCATTGACTACAGCTCAGTGTTCAACACCATAGTGACCTCAAAGCTCATCACTAAGCTAAGGACCCTCGGACTAAACACCTCCCTCTGCAACTGGATTCTGGACTTCCTGACGGGCCGCCCCCAGGTGGTAAGGGTAGGTAACAACGCATCCGCCACGCTGATCCTCAACACGGGGGCCCCTCAGGGGTGCGTGCTCAGTCCCCTCCTGAACTCCATGTTCACCCATGACTGCATGGCCAAGCACGACTCCAACACCATCAAGTTTGCAGACGACGCAACAGTGGTAGGCCTGATCACCGACAACGATGAGACAGCCTATAGGGAGGAGGTCAGACCTGGCAGTGTGATGCCAGGATAACCACCTCTCCTTCAATGTGATCAAGACAATGGAGATGATTGTGGACTACAGGAAAGGGAGGACCGAGCAAGTCCCCATTCTCATCAATGGGGCTGTAGTGGAGCAGGTTGAGAGCTTCAAGTTCCTTGGTGTCCACATCACCAACAAACTAACAAACTAACACACCAAGACAGTCGTGAAGAGGGCACAACAACGCCAATTCCCCCTCAGAAGACTGAAAAGATTTGGCATTGGTCCTCAGATTCTCAAAAAGTTCTACAGATGCATCCAGACTGGTTGTATCACTGCCTGGTATGGCAACTGCTCGGCCTCCGACCACAAGGCAGTACATAGGGTAGTGCGTACAGCCCAGTACATCACTGGGGCCAAGCTTCCTGCCATCCAGAACCTCTATACCAGGCGGTGTCAGAGGAAGGCCCTAAAAATAGACGGTTCTCTCTGCTACCGCACGGCAAGTGGTACCGGAGCACCAAGTCTAGGTCCAAAAGGCTTCTAAACAGCTTCTACCCCCAAGCGATAATACTCCTGAACAGCTAATCAAATGGCTACCCAGACTATTTTCATTGAACCCCCCCACCCCCATTTTTATGCTGCTGCTACTCTCTATTATCTATGCATAGTTACTTCTTCATACTTCTACCTACATGTACATATTACCTCGACTAACCGATGCCCCCCCGCACATTGACTCTGTACCGGTACCACCTGTATATAGCCTCGCTACTGTTATTTTATTGTTGCTCCTTAATTATTTGCTATTTTCTATTTTTCTTTCTTTTCTTTCTTTCTTTTTTACTTCAGTTTATTTTAAATACTTTCTTAACACTTATTTTTCTTAACTGCATTGTTGGTTTAGGGCTTGTAAGTAAGCGTTTCACTGTTGTATTTGGGGCATGTGACAAATACAATTTGATTTGATGTGTAGTGTACATATACCTCTCTGACACTAATAAGGTACAAAGTCCCACCTGACAATGACAGGGCCACACTGAGATGGTGGCACCCTGGCACACAGGTCCTGCAGTTCTATCAGGTCTCGGGGGGTCAGCTCGTAGGGTTGGTGGGTGGGGGCAGTGGCCAGCCATCTATAGTCAGCAGAGGAGGAGCTGCGTCGGCGCCGGCCCTCTTGTGTCACCCTCTCCAGGCGGATACGTTCGGTGCGCTTCACCATGGCACCCAGCTCCAGCATCAGAGTGTTGGTGACTAGTTCTTCTGCCGTACGCTGTCCAGGCACCTTCGGCTCCAGAGAAAACACTGCTGACCAGGGGAACATCTAGGGATGGGACCAATACAAGTTCTTGAAACTGTTTTCATGCTGCAAATTCATGCTATACGATACAGGATATTAATACAAAACATTTTTGAAGTAAATGTTTTATGCATGTTAATTGTTTAAATTTGTTCTTAAATCTTAATCAGATAAGTGCTTCATTCGGTAAAGAAACATACCTGGGGATACTTGATTGAGAGAACTGCAACTACAGGTAATTAGAATCACTGCAACATTGTATTTTTGTCTTAAGATGTCCTGCCCTGTTCAAGACACCATGTAAAAGTACATTTACCTGTAGTCAAACAGAAGTTTGATAGCTTACCTTTACAAAATTCTCTGAGTCAATTATTGAATAGTCTCTTTGTTACAAATCCTCTTCTTATCAATATGCAGACAATGACACAATTTCACAGTATAAAAAAATATGTTTCTGTTGTCTTTGGTATGCAACTGGAAAAAATGTACTGTTAAAAAGAAAATCTAAAAATCAAAACTCTTTCACACTGCTAACTGACCACCTTGCTACCTCGAAGGTCCGTGGCAGATAGGTATGTGTGTTTGTTCGGGATTGACAATGAATGTAATCCTGTATTAAAATACAGAGTGATTGACAGGTATTTTACCTCACAACAGGACTAACCTCATAAGCACACATGGAGGTGTTGCTAGACGTGTCAGTCTGTACATATCCAGTCAGCCAACTAGAGCAGCATAGCAGCAGGGGGTACCAGCAGTTTTGTTATGTCATCTGTGAATCAAAACAGAGACACTAGACCTTAAATATACAGTAAAACACAAGCAATATCTTCAGTGAGGAATCCTGATTAATGACTCTACTTAGATGCTGGTTGGTAAAGGAATGGTGTGGGTTTTGTCAATGATACTTGCATTTGATTACATTGAAATGATAAACCTCAGATAAATGTTTATAGAACCCCTAGACCAACAGTGAGCTGAGTGTGACATTGGCAAGGTATTTCTACTCTTCCTGGAAGACCTAGGCACATATAGGAAAACTACCTCATTAGTGACAAAATAGTAACATCAAAAACTATTATATTTAGATCATGATCATCGTCCTAATAACTCCGATGCAGTTCCAGGTATCGTCGTCTGGATTTGAGCGTAATCTGAGATTAGGTCTGCGCATGAGGTAAAGCCGCCTCAATGCTGAGTGGTGTGGAAACCAAGGGGGGTTAGAGAAGTAACCACATCCACATCCCCATCCCCATATATATATATATATACAGTGCCTTGCGAAAGTATTCGGCCCCCTTGAACTTTGCGACCTTTTGCCACATTTCAGGCTTCAAACATAAAGATATAAAACTGTATTTTTTGTGAAGAATCAACAACAAGTGGGACACAATCATGAAGTGGAACGACATTTATTGGATATTTCAAACTTTTTTAACAAATCAAAAACTGAAAAATTGGGCGTGCAAAATGATTCAGCCCCTTTCCTTTCAGTGCAGCAAACTCTCTCCAGAAGTTCAGTGAGGATCTCTGAATGATCCAATGTTGACCTAAATGCCTAATGATGATAAATACAATCCACCTGTGTGTAATCAAGGCTCCGTATAAATGCACCTGCACTGTGATAGTCTCAGAGGTCCGTCAAAAGCGCAGAGAGCATCATGAAGAACAAGGAACACACCAGGCAGGTCCGAGATACTGTTGTGAAAAAGTTTAAAGCCGGATTTGGATACAAAAAGATTTCCCAAGCTTAAAACATCCCAAGGAGCACTATGCAAGCGATAATATTGAAATGGAAGGAGTATCAGACAACTGCAAATTTACCAAGACCTGGCCGTCCCTCTAAACTTTCAGCTCATACAAGGAGAAGACTGATCAGAGATGCAGCCAAGAGGCCCATGATCACTCTGGATGAACTGCAGAGATCTACAGCTGAGGTGGGAGACTCTGTCCATAGGACAACAATCAGTCGTATATTGCACAAATCTGGCCTTTATGGAAGAGTGGCAAGAAGAAAGCCATTTCTTAAAGATATCCATAAAAAGTGTAGTTTAAAGTTTGCCACAAGCCACCTGGGAGACACACCAAACATGTGGAAGAAGGTGCTCTGGTCAGATGAAACCAAAATTGAACTTTTTGGCAACAATGCAAAACGTTATGTTTGGCGTAAAAGCAACACAGCTCATCACCCTGACCCCACCATCCCCACTGTCAAACATGGTGGTGGCAGCATCATGGTTTGGGCCTGCTTTTCTTCAGCAGGGACAGGGAAGATGGTTAAAATTGATGGGAAGATGGATGGAGCCAAATACAGGACCATTCTGGAAGAAAACCTGATGGAGTCTGCAAAAGACCTGAGACTGGGACGGAGATTTGTCTTCCAACAAGACAATGATCCAAAACATAAAGCAAAATCTACAATGGAATGGTTCAAAAATAAACATATCCAGGTGTTAGAATGGCCAAGTCAAAGTCCAGACCTGAATCCAATCGAGAATCTGTGGAAAGAACTGAAAACTGCTGTTCACAAATGCTCTCCATCCAACCTCCCTGAGTTCGAGCTGTTTTGCAAGGAGGAATGGGAAAAAATTTCAGTCTCTCAATGTGCAAAACTGATAGAGACATACCCCAAGCGACTTACAGCTGTAATCGCAGCAAAAGGTGGCGCTACAAAGTATTAACTTAAGGGGGCTGAATAATTTTGCACGCCCAATTTTTCAGTTTTTGATTTGTTAAAAAAGTTTGAAATATCCAATAAATGTCGTTCCACTTCATGATTGTGTCTCACTTGTTGTTGATTCTTCACAAAAAATACAGTTTTATATCTTTATGTTTGAAGCCTGAAATGTGGCAAAAGGTCGAAAAGTTCAAGGGGGCCGAATACTTTCGCAAGGCACTGTATATATATATATATATATGAGAGAGACCGAAGCAGAAAAGGAGGGAGAGTGAGAGAGAGAGAGAGAGAAAAGGGGGGGACAGAGAGAGGAAGAGAGAGTGACGGCTGGTGGATGAGATTGCTGTAGCCTACTAATGAGTGAGACTGAGTTGGATTGGTGGGTGGATGGGGGTAGGGGGGAGCATCACTCAGATGGCATATACTGGATGACACAGTCATGTTATGTAATCGGGACATGATTGTTATAGTCTGAACATTTCTTTCAGATGCTCGTGTCTTCATATCAAATGTTCAAAAATGTGTTGTCCTTGACCTTGGCAATTTATCAATATGTATCTGTTTCACAAACTAGTCAGTGGGCCTAATATTACAATATGACATAACATGGACAGAATCTGTATCCAGAGATAATGAAGGATCTCTTCATATTTTCTGCAATGATTATAATGTCTGAAATGATTGATAATATAATAACTTGTGGTCGAAGACTAAGGAAAAGCTTAAAACCCACTCTTGAAAATCTTTCTCTCTATTTATAGTTTCATCATACAGTACAATCTTTCATCGCTAGGTGTCATCCAAGAGGTCTTTAATTTCCTCCTCCATTCTGAACACACGTCACTGACCGCCGCCTCGTGTCAAATCGTTTTTTGTTGGCTTGGGCTGCACGAGACTCGCGTTTTTTTTTAGCATGCAGTTGTTGAGTTGAAACGCTAGCAGATTTTGAAGCCATCACCAGTCACGCTGCTGCAGAAATACTTCCATTAAACCTATATTCACCTGTGAAGGAACAAATATGAGAGGATCTGAAGTCGCGATGGAGCATTTGGATTTTACATCAGTATAAACTGGATCTGGACATACAGTGGGGCAAAAAAGTATTTAGTCAGCCACCAATTGTGCAAGTTCTCCCACTTAAAAAGATGAGAGAGGCCTGTAATTTTCATCATAGGTACACTTCAACTATGACAGACAAAATTAGAAGAAAAAAAATCCCCAAAATCACATTGTAGGATTTTTAATGAATTTATTTGCAAATTATGGTGGAAAATAAGTATTTGGTCAATAACAAAAGTTTATCTCAATACTTTGTCATGTACCCTTTATTGGCAATGACAGAAGTCAAACGTTTTCTGAAAGTCTTCACAAGGTTTTCACACACTGTTGCTGGTATTTTGGCCCATTCCTCCATGCAGATCTCCTCTAGAGCAGTGATGTTTTGGGGCTGTTGCTGGGCAACACGGACTTTCAACTCCCTCCAAAGATTTTCTATGGGGTTGAGATCTGGAGACTGGCAAGGCCACTCCAGGACCTTGAAATGCTTCTTACGAAGCCACTGCTTCATTGTGTTTGGGATCATTGTCATGCTGAAAGACCCAGCCACGTTTCATCTTCAATGCCCTTGCTGATGGAAGGAGGTTTTCACTCAAAATCTCATGATACATGGCCCCATTCATTCTTTCCTTTAAACGGATCAGTCGTCCTGGTCCCTTTGCAGAAAAACAGCCCCAAAGCATGATGTTTCCATGCTTCACAGTAGGTATGGTGTTCTTTGGATGCAACTCAGCATTCGTTTTCCTCCAAACACGACGAGTTGAGTTTTTACCAAAAAGTTATATTTTGGTTTCATCTGACCATATGACATTCTCCCAATCTTCTTCTGGATCATCCAAATGCTCTCTAGCAAACTTCAGACGGCCCTGGACATGTACTGGCTTAAGCAGGGGGACACGTCTGGAACTGCAGGATTTGAGTCCCTGGCGGCGTGGTGTGTTACTGATGGTAGGCTTTGTTACTTTGGTCCCAGCTCTCTGCAGGTCATTCACTAGGTCCCCCCGTGTGGTCCTGAGATTTTTGCTCACCGTTCTTGTGATCATTTTGACCCCACGGGGTGAGATCTTGCGTGGAGCCCCAGATTGAGGGAGATTATCAGTGGTCTTGTATGTCTTCCATTTCCTAATAATTGCACCCACAGTTGATTTCTTCAAACCAAGCTGCTTACCTATTGCAGATTCAGTCTTCCCAGCCTGGTGCAGGTCTACAATTTTGTTTCTGGTGTCCTTTGACAGTTCTTTGGTCTTGGCCATAGTGGAGTTTGGAGTGTGACTGTTTGAGGTTGTGGACAGGTGTCTTTTATAGTGATAACAAGTTCAAACAGGTGCCATTAATACAGGTAACGAGTGGAGGACAGAGTAGCCTCTTGAAGAAGAAGTTACAGGTCTGTGAGAGCCAGAAATCTTGCTTGTTTGTAGGTGACCAAATACTTATTTTCCACCATAATTTGCAAATGTGATTTTCTGGATTTTTTTTCTCATTTTGTCTGTCATAGTTGACGTGTATCTATGATGAAAATTACAGGCCTCTCTCATCTTTTTAAGTGGGAGAACTTGCACAATTGGTGGCTGACTAAATACTTTTTTGCCCCACTGTAAATGGTAACTCATGTCTACCTGTCTAATGGTTAGTCTGGATTGGCTAATTTTAACTAGCTGGCTGGCAAGATAACCCAGTGTAGAATTGTCAATACTGTCTAGGTGGCTAACGTTTTTTCCTTTCTTTCTACTGTCATTACATATCTAAAGCTAAAGCTAAGCTAAAGTAAAGATACATTGATACTAGCTAGCTGACTTACTATTTGAATATTCAAAACAATGCCATTGAGTGTTACATGGTGTGTTTCAGTGAATCAAACAGACAACAATATTGTCTTACTCCACAGTCCTGATTTCATCCAAGTGGTGGTTGAAGACGAGCGTGACAATCCTGGCTAGACCGATTCTGAATATTTTCCTGTCTTGTTCGTCTGAGGGACGTTGCCGCTGCTGTCTCCTAAACACGTTAATATTTATTGTCAAGCAGTATTTCCAAGTAACTTTGTTGCTATGATGAGTTGTAGCTAAATACTGTAAACAGTTTTGATCTTTGAGCTGTGAATTGCACTATGGCCTCTACCTAGAATGAAGGAAGGTTTCAAAGCAGCATGTTACTTGGCATACCTTTCATTCGAACCACAATGTGATTTTTGTCACACTAGAGAAAGACTGAAACAATAGTTTTTGCAATGCCAGCTATACATAAGCCAGAGGAGCTGTCTCAACCTGAGGCTCCTCCAAAAGTGAAAACATGCACACGGTGTTGTGTAGAAGAATAAACATAAGACTAAACACTCATTTAAGTTGGATTTGAATCCAGCATGCCTCCTGAAAAGTGGCTTGTCCCTGAAGAAGGCTGTCTGTGTTGTGCTAATGTGCTGGTGGAAACTGACAAGCTTGGTTACGCGGTTCAAACTAAGGCAAGATGTGAGATAGATTGAAACATGTTCAGATGTTTCTTTGTCCTGTTTTTTCTACTTTATTCAACATCACTGTCTCTTTCTATTCCAGCCTTAACTTCCTGGGGCATATTGGTCTTACCAGGCTGGTTCTCCAGTGTACCAACCCTGGTGTCTGAGAGATCTACCCTGATCGGGAGGGGATGAGCTGGGCAGAGGAGGACTGGACGGTGGGCCTGCCTGGCCGGGCCTTGCAGAAGGTCAAGGAGCTGCAGGTCCAGCATGAGAGGCTGAACAGAGAGAGACAGCAGAAACAGCTGCAGCTGGACAGCACGCAGACCTCCCTCAACAAACAGACTGTCAAGGTACGAGGCCTATGTTAAGTTAAGGTATTGTGTTCAGTTCACGAGGCAGACAAAGTTGTGATCTGAGTTAGGTGATGATTACTGTAGAGAAAGGATATTGAGCTGTAAAACAACAACAATGCAGTGCTTTGCTCAGCTGGTTTAATACTCTTAACATGCTTTTCCTCTCATGCTGTAGCCTAAACACCTGTCTGTTGTTGCTTTTAGCCAAATGCTATGTTGTTGTCATGCCAAGTTGGTTAAAGCAAGAACAGACTGTCACCTAGACTAGTGTGTACTACTACTATGTCAGGAAGTGGTGTTTTTCTGGTGTATTCTTTAAATGGTTACTTCCTGGTTTCCTGACATTATTGAGCTGATATCTACCCTCTCTCTGTTTGCTCTTCTCCCTTGCCTCTTCTCTCCGTCTGCCACACTCCTTTACCTCTCTCTCTCCTCTCCATCTCTCCTTTCCTTTCTCCTCCTCTCTCCGTCTGCCACACTCCTTTACCTCTCTCTCTCCTCTCCATCTCTCCTTTCCTTTCTCCTCCTCTCTCCGTCTGCCCGTCTCCTTTACCTCTCTCTCTCCTCTCCATCTCTCCTTTCCTTTCTCCTCCTCTCTCCGTCTGCCACACTCCTTTACCTCTCTCTCCTCTCCATCTCTCCTTTCCTTTCTCCTCCTCTCTCCGTCTGCCACACTCCTTTACCTCTCTCTCTCCTCTCCATCTCTCCTTTCCTTTCTCCTCCTCTCTCCGTCTGCCCGTCTCCTTTACCTCTCTCTCTCCTCTCCATCTCTCCTTTCCTTTCTCCTCCTCTCTCCGTCTGCCCGTCTCCTTTACCTCTCTCTCTCCTCTCCATCTCTCCTTTCCTTTCTCCTCCTCTCTCCGTCTGCCACACTCCTTTACCTCTCTCTCTCCTCTCCATCTCTCCTTTCCTTTCTCCTCCTCTCTCCGTCTGCCACACTCCTTTACCTCTCTCTCTCCTCTCCATCTCTCCTTTCCTTTCTCCTCCTCTCTCCGTCTGCCCGTCTCCTTTACCTCTCTCTCTCCTCTACATCTCTCCTTTCCTTTCTCCTCCTCTCTCCGTCTGCCACACTCCTTTAACTCTCTCTCTCCTCTCCATCTCTCCTTTCCTTTCTCCTCCTCTCTCCGTCTGCCCGTCTCCTTTACCTCTCTCTCTCCTCTCCATCTCTCCTTTCCTTTCTCCTCCTCTCTCCGTCTGCCCGTCTCCTTTACCTCTCTCTCTCCTCTCCATCTCTCCTTTCTTATCTCCTCCTCTCTCCGTCTGCCCGTCTCCTTTACCTCTCTCTCTCCTCTCCATCTCTCCTTTCCTTTCTCCTCCTCTCTCCGTCTGCCCGTCTCCTTTACCTCTCTCTCTCCTCTCCATCTCTCCTTTCCTATCTCCTCCTCTCTCCGTCTGCCCGTCTCCTTTACCTCTCTCTCTCCTCTCCATCTCTCCTTTCCTTTCTCCTCCTCTCTCCGTCTGCCCGTCTCCTTTACCTCTCCTCTCTCCTCTCCATCTCTCCTTTCCTTTCTCCTCCTCTCTACGTCTGCCCGTCTCCTTTACCTCTCCTCTCTCCTCTCCATCTCTCATTTCCTTTCTCCTCCTCTCTCCGTCTGCCCGTCTCCTTTACCTCTCCTCTCTCCTCTTCTCTCCCCTCTTCTGTCTGCCCATCTGCTCTCTACCTCTCCTCTCTTCTTCAGTATGAGGAGGTGCGCAGGGAGCTGCAGTGTGTACAGAGGGGGTTACAGGGGGCTCGTGAGGAGGTGCAGCCAGGTGTCTGTGTACGGGACCGTCTCTCTCAGGATCTCCAAGTGAAACAGGCCCAGGTGTGATCACTGGAGGGACTCGGCACGAACCCTCACACACACCCTCGAAAAGGAGGTGAAAAGGTGAGTAGCAGCAGCTATGGACATTTGACATGCAACATTTGAATTTACTGGACATTTGACATGCAACATTTTATTAATTTACTGGACATTTGACACGCAACATTTTAATTTACTGGACATTTGACATGCAACATTTTAATTTACTGGACATTTGACATGCAACATTTTAATTTACTGGACATTTGACACGCAACATTTTAATTTACTGGACATTTGACATGCAACATTTTAATTTACTGGACATTTGACATGCAACATTTTAATTTACTGGACATTTGACATGCAACATTTTATTAATTTACTGGACATTTGACATGCAACATTTTATTAATTTACTGGACATTTGACATGCAACATTTTAATTTACTGGACATTTGACATGCAACATTTTAATTTACTGGACATTTGACATGCAACATTTTAATTTACTGGACATTTGACATGCAACATTTTAATTTACTGGACATTTGACATGCAACATTTTATTAATTTACTGGACATTTGACATGCAACATTTTATTAATTTACCGGACATTTGACATGCAACATTTTATTAATTTACCGGACATTTGACATGCAACATTTTAATTTACTGGACATTTGACATGCAACATTTTATTAATTTACTGGACATTTGACATGCAACATTTTATTAATTTACTGGACATTTGACATGCAACATTTTAATTTACTGGACATTTGACATGCAACATTTTAATTTACTGGACATTTGACATGCAACATTTTATTAATTTACTGGACATTTGACATGCAACATTTTATTAATTTACTGGACATTTGACATGCAACATTTTATTAATTTACTGGACATTTGACATGCAACATTTTAATTTACTGGACATTTGACATGCAACATTTTATTAATTTACTGGACATTTGACATGCAACATTTTATTAATTTACTGGACATTTGACATGCAACATTTTAGTTTACTGGACATTTGACATGCAACATTTTATTAATTTACTGGACATTTGACATGCAACATTTTATTAATTTACTGGACATTTGACATGCAACATTTTATTAATTTACTGGACATTTGACATGCAACATTTTAATTTACTGGACATTTGACATGCAACATTTTATTAATTTACTGGACATTTGACATGCAACATTTTAATTTACTGGACATTTGACATGCAACATTTTATTAATTTACTGGACATTTGACATGCAACATTTTAATTTACTGGACATTTGACATGCAACATTTTAATTTACTGGACCCATATGCATTGGGTCCAGTAACCTGATTAGGGCTTCCACCCACGGTGCTCTGAATGACAGAAATAAGGTTTATAATATGGTAATTCATGTTAACAGAACATGCAAGTCGAGGATGCAATGATTATTGTCCTTTTTACCGAATTCTGAAATGCACTTTGAACATGTTAGAATAACTGTAGGTGGGAGGCAGGGATACAAAGGCGAGGGGGACAATAAAGCACTACACGTCAGAGTGAATTCAATACCTTAAACTGAGGCCTTCTCAGTACAACCAGCCACACATGTTCTGACCACACTGTATTCTCTGTCATCCTACCATATGTGTTCCCAGTTCTATAACCCAGTGTTGTAGCTGCACTTGTTTGTATTCCTCTTTTCTCATCCCACCTTTTTCATCCCACCTTCAGCAACAGCTCAAGTTCTCAGACCCTGGCGTCTCGCCCGTGCCCATGTTCCCACAACAACAGGCCAAGGGCACGCCCCACCGGTGTCCGTCCCACCAATCAGACTCCTCCACTCCCGCGGCTGTGTTTCCGTGGGAACGGGATGACCAAAAGCCTTCCACCAGGGGACGACTCGCTCCTCCTCCATCTCCCCCTCTCCCCTCCAGCAATGTCATCAGACGAGGACAGGATGCTGGGGGTTGTGGGATGGTGGAGGACCTCGGGAGAGAGACAGACAGTACATGTCAGTTTGTCACCTTTGTTATCACTTATTGCCAGTTCAGTGGCAACGCAGTTCATGTGTTCTGATGTCAGACTCCACTCCAAGCACCTTGGTTCATCATATACTGTATGTCCCAACATCATATATTTGATACATTCTGATGTCTGGCTTCAAATCTCTCTCTAGTATTTCCAATGATCTGAGGATTTGTTTCCATTAGTGGGGCAATAATATATGGGTTGTATTTGTTTCCATTAGTAGGGCAATAATAAATGGGTTGTATTTGTTTCCATTAGTAGGGCAATAATATATGGGTTGTATTTGTTTCCCTTAGTGGGGCAATAATATATGGGTTGTATTTGTTTCCATTAGTGGGGCAATAATATATGGGTTGTATTTGTTTCCCTTAGTAGGGCAATAATATATGGGTTGTATTTGTTTCCATTAGTAGGGCAATAATATGGGTTGTATTTGTTTCCATTAGTGGGGCAATAATATATGGGTTGTATTTGTTTCCCTTAGTGGGGCAATAATATATGGGTTGTATTTGTTTCCATTAGTAGGGCAATAATATGGGTTGTATTTGTTTCCATTAGTAGGGCAATAATATATGGGTTGTATTTGTTTCCATTAGTAGGGCAATAATATATGGGTTGTATTTGTTTCCATTAGTAGGGCAATAATATATGGGTTGTATTTGTTTCCATTAGTAGGGCAATAATATATGGGTTGTATTTGTTTCCATTAGTAGGGCAATAATATGGGTTGTATTTGTTTCCATTAGTGGGGCAATAATATATGGGTTGTATTTGTTTCCATTAGTAGGGCAATAATATGGGTTGTATTTGTTTCCATTAGTGGGGCAATAATATATGGGTTGTATTTGTTTCCATTAGTAGGGCAATAATATGGGTTGTATTTGTTTCCCTTAGTGGGGCAATAATATGGGTCGTATTTGTTTCCATTAGTGGGGCAATAATATATGGGTTGTATTTGTTTCCATTAGTGGGGCAATAATATATGGGTTGTATTTGTTTCCATTAGTAGGGCAATAATATATGGGTTGTATTTGTTTTTTGAGGGCTGGTTTGGAGCAGGAAGGATGCAGTTAAAGTTCAACCAGTAAAGACAGCTAGCTTCCTTTTGACAGCAGGAGGGCAGAGGGATACACAGTCCAATGTTTGCTTTAGGTGAAAGTCATAGAGAGTGTGTTTAGCCTGATGGCCTTGAGATAGCCTTGATGGCCTTGTCTTCCCTGCTGGTCGGCTGACAGCTGGCTGCAGTGATGGGCTTTGTGTCATCCTGTATGTCTCCAGACACATTGAATTACTGGCCTTTCAGTACAGACACTGCACTCTTCAACAGAGGAGACAAGACTGCTCAAATGTACTGTGAAATTAGCTCAAAATGGATTTCACATGACTTGGAATCAATTGGAATTGTGAAACCCCAAAGTAATTTGAGAAACAGAGCTGATAGTGCATTGACAGTTGACTGACTCCCCTTAGGACATCTGTATGGATTGTCTTACTTTCACAATCACCAACAGTAGCTACAGTGGTGTTGTTGTTTTTGGCCCATCCACCACCACTGTTCAGAGAACAAAATAAACATTGTTTTTACAGCTTATTCTTTTGTTGTTACATGTACAGTCTACACACATTTTATGTACATGGCCCTTTCATTTGTATATATTTTTTTTTACAGTAGTTACACAGCAAGAATAAAGTAATTTGACATTTTGATATACATTATGTTTTCAGTCATAACTATTGTAGAACATGAGCTTTTAAAGCATCCCCTCAGCTACTCTGTCCATCCCATCTATCTCCATAACCCACCCCTCAGCTACTCTGTCCATCCCACCTATCTCCGTAAACGCACCCCTCAGCTACTCAGTCCATCCCACCTATCTCCGTAAATGCACCCCTCAGCTACTCAGTCCATCCCACCTATCTCCATAACCCACCCCTCAGCTACTCTGTCCATTCCAATAATCTCCATAACCCACCCCTCAGCTACTCTGTCCATCCCACCTATCTCCATAACCCACCCCTCAGCTACTCTGTCCATCCCACCTATCTCCGTAAACGCACCCCTCAGCTACTCAGTCCATCCCACCTATCTCCGTAAATGCACCCCTCAGCTACTCAGTCCATCCCACCTATCTCCATAACCCACCCCTCAGCTACTCTGTCCATTCCAATAATCTCCATAACCCACCCCTCAGCTACTCTGTCCATCCCACCTATCTCCATAACCCACCCCTCAGCTACTCTGTCCATCCCACCTATCTCCGTAAACCCACCCCTCAGCTACTCTGTCCATCCCACCTATCTCCATAACCCACCCCTCAGCTACTCTGTCCATCCCACCTATCTCCGTAAATGCACCCCTCAGCTACTCAGTCCATCCCACCTATCTCCGTAAACCCACCCCTCAGCTACTCTGTCCATCCCACCTATCTCCGTAAACCCACCCCTCAGCTACTCTGTCCATCCCACCTATCTCCGTAAACCTGCCCTCTTCTGATTTCCGTGGGACATATTTTTTTCCAACTGTGCTGTTTCACATAAATTCTGAACCCGTTTGTCTAATCGCATAGTATCTACAATTTGTAAGTTAAAGATAAATATTTGTACTAATAGTATTATTATATTGTTGATCAATTGACTATTGCTATTTGTAGGGTTCATTTTAAGTAAATGTTTTTTTTGTTTGTTGCTTTTCTTGAACCTGTGACCAGAAACAAGCTACATGGGGCAATACCAGAATAAGTCATCTATTGATGCTGTCTCTATGGTAGAACATCTGCAGAGCTGAGATAGTTACAGTGGATGGTGAAAGTATTCACCCCCCTTGGCATTTTTCCTATTTTGTTGCCTTACAACCTGGAATTCATATGGATTTTTTGGGGGGTTTGTATCATTTGATTTACACAACATGCCAACCACTTTGAAGATGGAAAATACTTTTGATCGTGAAACAAACAAGAAATAAGACAAAAAAACTAACTTGAGCATACATAACTATTCACCCCCACAAAGTCAATACTTTGTAGAGCCACCTTTTGCAGCAATTACAGCTGCAAGTTTCTTGGGGTATGTCTCTATAAGCTTGGCACATCTAGCCACATGGATTTTTGCCCATTCTTCAAGGCAAAACTGCTCCAGCTCATTCAAGTTGGATGGGTTCTGCTGGTGTACAGCAATCTGTAAGTCATACCACAGATTCTCAACTGGATTGAGGTCTGGGCTTTGACTAGGCCATTCCAAGACATTTAAATGTTTCCCCTTAAACCATTTGAGTGTTGCTTTAGCAGTATGCTTAGGGTCATTGTCCTGCTGGAAAGTGGACCTCCGTCCCAGTGTCAAATCTCTGGAAGACTGAAATAGGTTTCCCTTAAGAATTTCCCTGTATTTGGCGCCATCCATCGTTCCTTCAATTCTGACCAGTTTCCCAGTCCCTGCCGCTGAAAACATCCCCTCAGCATGATGCTGCCACCACCATGCTTCACTGTGTTCACTGTGAGATGATGTTCTCGGGTTCATGAGAGGTGTTGGGTTTGCACCAGACGGGGTTTTCCTTGATGGGCAAAAAGCTCAATTTTAGTCTCATCTGACCAGAGTACCTTCTTCCGTATGTTTGGGGAGTCTCCCACATGCCTTTTGGCGAACACCAAACATGTTTGCTTATTTTTTTCTGGCCACTCTTCCGTAAAGCCCAGCTCTGTGGAGTATACGGCTTAAGGTGGTCCTATGGACAGATGCTCCAATCTCCGCTCTGAAGCCTTGCAGCTCCTTCAGGGTTATCTTTGGTCTCTTTGTTGTCTTTCTGATTAATGCCCTCTTTGCCTGGTGTCGTGGAAAATTGCAAGATTATGTTTAATCCTTGTATTACATTATAATAGTTGTTACATTCGACATAATAGAGTATTATGTGTGTGTTCCACTGAGGATGGGCCTCTATGAGATAGCACTGACAGAAGAGATTTCCGATGTCTTTGGGTAGTAAAGCCTAAAGAGCATTCCAGATAACATGAGCTAATGGTTCTGTTCTATGCCGTACCAGGGAGAGACGGTTTGCTTTTGAAGTGAGGGGGCCAGACACTGGCCTTTACAATGAGAGCTGTTGACACAGCAGTAACTGTCCATGTTTTATAGATATCTTTCATACAAATCTTAACCTTCGTGAACTATTCCTAAGATCTGTGGTTCGACAGTGTAAGTTGAGAGGGGTGTATCTTGGCTATTAAAGATCTTTATACTTTTCTGTTGGTACTTTTCAATGGTTCATTAGAGATGACACATCATTGAAAGTCAAAAAGGCTATTGCAAAGCTCTTATTAAAAAAAGATGTAGTTTAAGTGTAACTCTGACTGGTGTGTAGTTTGTAACTCTCATTTGGTAAAGCAGAAAAATGCCACGACACTGGTCCATTAATTTTGGTGGGTGGCTCTCTCTTGACAGGTTTGTTTTGGTGCCATATTCTTTCAATTTTAAAAAAAAATAATGGATTTAATGGTACTCTGTCGGATGTTCAAATTTCCTTATTGTTTTATAACCCAACCCTGATCTGTTGGAGAGCTCCTTGGTCTTCATAGTGCCGCTTTCTTGGTGGTGCCCCTTGATTAGTGGTGTTGCAGACTCTGGGGCCTTTCAGAACAGGTGTATATTTACTGAGAACATGTGACACTTAGATTGCACACAGGTGGACTTTATTTAACTAATTATGTGACTTCTGAAGGTAATTGGTTGCACCAGATCTATTTAGGGGCTTCATAGCAAAGAGGGTGACATACATATGCACACACCACTTTTCTGTTTTTAATTTTTTATAATTTTTTTAAACAAATACATTTTTCCATTTCACTTGACCAATTTTGACTATTTTGTGTATGTCCATTACATGAAATCCAAATAAAAATCAATTTAAATTACAGGTTGTAATTCAACAAAATAGGAAAAACGCCAAGGGGTTTGAATATTTCAATATTTTTGCAAGGTACTGAATATGCCCCATATACATAACATTATGTTTGTGGCAATAATTTTTGTACAATAGTTTTTAATTTATTTAACTAGGCAAGTCAGTTAAGAACAAATTCTTATTTACAATGAAGGCCAAACCCAGACGACGCTGGGCCAATTGTGCGCCACCCTATGGGACTCCCAATCAGGACCAGATGTGTTGCTGCCTGGATTCGAACTGGAGCCCCCGGTTTAAATTGAAAAAAAGTTTTGATTCAAGCGTTGTTTTGCGTATCATTTCATAAACCATGTGCCACGGAATCGGCACATCTCAAATCTCTTCCCAACTATTTTGCAACCTGTATGGCGCAGTGGTCAACATTTTGGCCCTCAAGTAAAACTGAAATATTTTTTTTATTGAGATGAATGTTTTTTTGTTGACAATGTTGGTGTTTAATAAAGGACAGACAAACAAGTTCTTTATCTTCTTCCACTTGCCTCCTCCATTTTTGCGGTAATGCTGTAATCAGTTGGTTGTGATTTTGGATAGACCAGACAGCTACAGTGCTAATCAATGTGTTAGTTGTTCTGACAATCAATCTGAAAGCTATCTGATAAATCAGTCACTTCCCTGTTTAGATTCTCAACATATAACAACATCCACAACGTATCTACCATGAATCATTAACACTCTCGCTCAAATACATGTCATTAAATTCAAGACCCTTTTAGAAAGAACTTACCAAAGCAAACAGGGAACATGTTCTCTCCTATCTCTGCTCCCCTCTCTCAATATGATATTAAACATGTATGTCTGTCTCTCTCTCTCTCTCTCTCTCTCTCTCTCTCTCTCTCTCTCTCCCCATCTCTCCCAGTGTCCGGGTGTGTAGCCGAGCTGCAGGGGCGTATGCGTGGCCTACAAGAGGAGATGAGTGTGAGCGGTTCAGACAGTCCCAGGATGCTCTAGCCAACGCCAGGAGAGACCTGACCACCAGAGAACAGAGTCTACAGAGGGCCAAGGACGAACTGAGCCTCGCTCACACGCGCATCTCACAGGGGAGCAATCGGGTATGGATGCACACACACTGTATGAAACACACAGCGGGAGTGACTGCCAAACACAGACACGAGTGTGACAGCAAGGCAGAGGGACACAGCCACATCTATCACACATTCAGTTATACTGTGTGTCTCCTCTCCAGGCCCAGTCGTTGGAGCAGCGTGTGAAGCAGCTGCAGGAGGAACTGAAGTGTCAGAGACAGAACACTGAGAGCAGCCGCCTGCAGCACCAGCAACGCACCAGAGACCTGGACAAGCAACACCAGAGGGTGAGGAGGGGGTGGGTGTGTCTGAGGGTTGCATGCACCCTTCCACTGTGCGTTAGATGATCTGGAGAAGGACAACCAAAGGGTGTGGGTGGGGGGGGAGGGGGGTGTCTCATATCCCCATGTAGCTACACACCCAGGTGTGATGGTGTGTAAGGTGATCTGTAAAAAGTCTAGTGTAAAATCAAGTAAAATGAAAACATTGTTTACATGCGCACTTACAAGCCTGTTCCCAACAATGCAGAGTTTAAAAAGTAAGACAAATATTTTCAATAAAGACAGTGCATTCAGAGTATTCAGACCTATTCCCCTTTCCCACTTTTTTTTTATGTTACAGCCTTATTCTAAATGTTTTCCCTCATCAATCTACACACAATACCCCATAATGACAAAGCAAAAACAGGTTTTTAGACAGTTTAGCAAATGTATTAACAATAAAAAACAGAAATGCTTAAGTATTCAGACCCTTTGCTATGAGAATTGAAATTGAGATCGGATACATCCTGTTTTCATTGATCATCCTTGAGATGTTTCTACAACTTGATTGGATTCCACCTGTAGTAAATTAAATTGGTTGAACATGATTTGGAAAGGCACACACCTGTCTATGTAAGGTCCCACAGTTGACAGTGCATGTCAGAGCAAAACCAAGCCATGAGGTCAAAGGAATTGTCTATAGAGCTCCGAGACAGGATGGTGTCGAGGCACAGTTCCAAAACATTTCTGCAGCATTGAAGATCGCCAAGAACACAGTGTCCTCCATCATTCTTAAATGGAAGAAGTTTGGAACCACCAAGACTCTTCCTAGAGCTGGCCGCCCAGCCAAACTGAGCAATCAGGAGAGAAGCGCCTTGGTCAGGGAGGTGACCAAGAACCCGTGGTCACTCTGACAGAGCTCCAGAGTTCCTCTGTGGAGATGGAAGAACCTTCCAGAAGGACAACCATATCTGCAGCACTCCACCAATCAGGCCTTTATGGTAGAATGGCCAGACAGAAGCCATTCCTCAGTAAAAGGTACATGACAGCCAGCTTGGAGTTTGCCAAAAGGCATCTAAAGACCTTCAGACCATGAGAAACAAGATTCTCTGGTCTGATGAAACCAAGATTCAACCATTTGGCATGAATGCCAAGTGTCATGTCTGGAGGAAACCTGACACCATCCCTACGCTGAAGCGTAGTGGTGGCAGCATCATGCTGTGGGCATGTTTTTCAGCAGCAGGGACTGGGAGACTAGTTAGGATTGAGGGAAAGATGAACGGAGCAAAGTATAGAGAGATCCTTGATGAAAACCTGCTGGGGCGAAGGTTCACCTTCCAACAAGACAACGACCCTAAGCACACAGCCAAGGCAATGCAGGAGTGGCTTCGGGACAAGTCTCTGAATGACCATCTCTGGAGAGACCTGAAAATAGCTGTGCAGCGACGCTCCCCAACCAACCTGACAGAGCTTGAGAGGATCTGCATAGAAGGATGGGAGAAACTCTCCAAATACAGGTGTGCCAAACTTGTTGTGTCATACCCAACAAGACTCGAAGCAGCCAAAGGTGCTTCAACAAAGTACTGAGTAAAGGGTCTGAATGCTTATGTAAATGTGGTATTTCATTTTTTTCTCTTTAATGAATTTGCTCCAATGTAATAACTTTTTATTTTTATTTTATTTTTTGAGGTGTCATTTTTGGGTATTGTGTGTAGATTGATGATGGGAAAAAAATATATATAATCCATTTTAGAATAAGGCTGTAAAGTAAAAAAAAAAAACGTGGGAAAAGTGAAGGGGTCTGAATACTTTCCAAATGAACTGTATCTAATCTAGTTCAATATGATAAGGCATTCATTGGTTTAATCCCAAATGGCACCCTATTCCCCTTATAGTGCACTATTTTTGACCAGGACCCATAGACGGGGAATAGGATGCCATTTGGGAAGCGTCCATTCTCTTCCTTTCTCTCCAATAGACACTGAACACAATAGAGCTACAGTACATATGGTTTCGCTAGCTGCCTCAAATCAGATTGACATCATGTTTAATTACTGATAAGCTTTTTAACATGCTTTCACGTTGCTTTTAAAGTGGCCACTTTGAGAGTTAAACGTACCAAGCTGGAAGGTCTGTGACTTCAGGGCTTTGTGTTCACAGCATGGAGATTAACAGGGAATAGTTGCTTTAAGACCAGTGCATGCGACAACAATGACATTACACAAATTGATTAACCTCAAATTGGTTGATCAATTTGTAGGGGATTTTATCTGTTGTTGTTGACTTCATGCATGTGAATATGTGCTGTTTCTCTCCTGTTGCTGTCCTATAGGAGTCACTGTGTGAGAGGGAGGGGCTGAATGTAACACTGGAGCAGAACAGGAGGAGAGAGACAGGACTGGAGGAGGAGGTGAAGAAGCTGGCTGAGGAGCTGGCAGAGGCCCTCAGATGCATCAAAGAACTAGAAGGTGAGGAGGCGGGAGGAAAGGGGACTGTTGTTGATAATGGGTTGTTTATCCTTTATGACTAGAGACGATAGACAGTGCTGTTGTCTGTTCAATGTTAGGAAATTTGAACAGGACGTGTTTGACTTAACAAAAGAGTGACATCATTCCTACACCAAACTGTTGTCACTCATTTCCTTTGAGCTGCACAAGCTGTTATTCTTGTTACTGCTGCCACCTGTTGACTTTCAGCGGTATTACACCCGGCTATTTGGTTGATTATCCAAATGATTAACATTTTGTTGAATTAACATGGCAGTTTGAATGATAATAAGTCATTTTGTTGATCATTTCTTCTTTCTCTTGTTTGTTTCCCTATTCCTCTTTCCAGACCAGAAGACGGTCCAACCCACTGCTGCTCCAATGGCTCCAGTCCCATTTAGCCCTGCCGGACAGAGCTTTGCCCCGGTCTCACAACCACGACATGGCCACACCACCCCACGCACACCCTCGGCTCAGACCAACAGACCTGCTAGAGGGGAACAAGCGAGGGAGGAGCGAGAGGAGAGAGGGAACGAGGGACAGAGAGCAAAGTACCCCACAGAGCGAGAGCCTGGCGAGGGCATTGACTCGGAGCACATCACTCCGTTTGGATCCACAGACTCTGACAAAACAAAGAGGGCAGGAGAAAGGGGGAAAGGGGAGGAGAGGAAACGAGAGAATGAGAGACAAGAAGAGGTAGAGTCGGTAGTAGATGGCTGCATCCCTGGAAAGGATGCTTCCACCAAGGACAAAAACTCACTCAGCACACAGAGCTCTCTTTCTGACACACACCACAGTCCCCACCTCACCAGCTCCGCTGGCTCAGACACAGACTACAAGAGCGAGACCCTGTCCAGCCACTCCAAACCCTGAGCCCAGACCACTAGGGCTGAGGGAGACCTACAGAGGGAGAACAGAGAGCTGTGTTCAGAGTTGCAGGATGTTAAGGATGAGTTACAAAGGAGACTGGAGGATCTGGAGACCCAGCGCAGAGCGGAGGCCGAGGCCAGGACCAGGCTCAAGCAGCTCAGCCGCAAACACGCCTCCCAGGCTGAGACCTCCAGAGAGAAGGAGAAGAGGGGGGAGTTAGAGGAGAGAGCAGAGACGGGGAGGTTGAAGGAGGCACTGGCTGAACTTGAGATAAAGGTCAGGAGGTCATGGAGAGGTCATGGAGAGGACAGGGAGACGGGGGAGAGACAGAAGGAGGAAAGAGAGGGAGAGAGAAAAAGAGGCAAGGAAAGAGAGGGAGAGAGAGGACAGGGAGAGGGGGGAGAGGACAGGGAGAGGGGGGAGAGGACAGGGACAGGGGGGAGAGGACAGGGAGAGGGGAGAGAGGACAGGGAGAGGGGAGAGAGGAGAGGGGGAGAGGACAGGGAGAGGGGGGAGAGAGAGAAGGAGGAGAGGGAGAGAGAGGACAGGGAGAGGGGGGAGTGGACAGGGAGAGGGGAGAGAGGACAGGGAGAGGGGAGAGAGGACAGGGAGAGGGGGGAGTGGACAGGGAGAGGGGAGAGAGAGAGAAGGAGGAAAGGAAAGAGAGGGAGAGAGAGAGGACGGGGAGTCTGAAAGCATGCTGCTGAACCTCCCGCTAAAAAAGAAGCTGGCTGAGTTGAAGACAAAGCTCTTGATAGAACGGGAGGAGAGATAAAGTGAAAAGGAGGAGGAGAGGAAGAGATTGAAAAACAAAGGGATCGAAGGAATGATTGAACTTACTGTGAAGCTGGAAGAGCTCCAGGCAGAGTTAAAGGAACTGAAGAACCGTGGAGGTCTTGTGAAGAACATGGTAGATAAAAACACCTCTCTGACATATCTCACCCTGCACCATGACATCACCTCTAACTCCAACAACAACACCGTTGTCCCTGACTACAAGCTACTACCATCTCCAGACCAGCACCATCTCCTGTGTGAGAATCCCAACCCACAGAACACTGTTGTCTCCCAGGCAACAGCAACAACAGCTGATCTGATCCAGGAATATGGAACTCTGACCAAAGCTCCAGATCTCTCCAGACCTATTGGTGAGGGAGAGACCATTGTGGAGGCCCAGAGGGGTGTGTCTCCCTCAGACCAGGCTGAAACCACCATGGAGCTCCAGAGTAGAGGCCTCTCTGCCTCAGAGCTAGCCCAGGAGGTGGAGCATCTGGGTGGGGAGAGCGCCAAGGAGGCTGGGCGAGCCAGACAGACCCAGGCCAAGCTGGTGGTTCGACAGAGCCAGGTAACCAGGCAGACCCAGCAGCTGACCCTGGCCTTCGACCACCAGAGCAGGCACATCCAGGAGCTGCTGGCAGAGCTGCAGGAGAAGGAGGGCAGTGGCGTCAGGCAGGGACAGGAACTGCAGCACTGTAGAGAAGAACTGGCCACGCTCAGAGAGGAGAAGGAGAGACTGGAGGAAGAGAGACAGAAGGAGGAGCTCAAGGAAAGTAGGGTCACAATAACCCCTCAGCAGGTTGACCATTACACAGATGTACATCAGATCCCCATAACACTCAGAATGAGTCTGCCTCTGGGATAGAAGAGAGTACAGACATAACAATAAAACCACTGAACACTACCCAGGCTTCCTCTGCACTTTGCGATGAGGGAGGTCAGCTGCCCACTCCACAGAAAAATTGTGTCACAGAATTATATTATGTAATCGACAGCACTACCACTCTGTTGAAAATGAGGCAGCGAAGATGGTGGATTCTAAGGCTTCTGCTCAGCCAAGCAGGAGTGAAGAGAGAGTTGAAAACAGAGAAATTCAAATCTGACCATTTAACTGTCACACGTTCTGAGGAGCAGCTGGAACATCCTGAGGTTTCTGGGCTCCAACAGCAACACGTCCGTAGTGACGGACACACCATGTACAGCCCTGCCTTCAGGAGAGCTACTGAAGAGTTCCAGCTATCCCAGAGAGACCTGAGTCTAACCAGGACTGAGAACACACATCTTACTGTAGAGCTGGAGAAAGCTTCCGGTCCTACCAACAAACAACAGTACACCAGTGGACAGGGTCGAGAAGAGAGTCTGGCTGAAGAGCTGCGGTCTCTAAAACAGAAGAACGAACAACTGGAACTCAAACTTCAAGATGTTGCAACCACAGACAGAGAAATTAGTTTTGTCAGTAACACAACACTACCAGCCACCTGTGAAGACCAGGCTGAAAGAAAAGGAAAGAGAAGGAAAAGAAAAACCCAGAGAGGAGGACAGGAAGTTATCTCCACCTCTGGAGAGCTAGAGCAAATCAGTGACATCATCACCTCAGGACTGGAGGCCACACTGCAGGATGGAGGGAAACCAAAAGACGAGGAGAGAGGGGAAGTAGAGTCTGAAGGAAAGAGAGGAGCTAGGGATGAGGGGAGAGGGGAAGGAGAGGGGGAGAGAGGAGCTAGGGATGAGGGGAGAGGGGAAGGAGAGGGGGAGAGAGGAGCTAGGGATGAGAGGAGAGGGGAAGGAGAGGGGGAGAGAGGAGCTAGGGGTGATGGGAGCGTGGGAGTAGAGAGGGAGAGAGGAGCTGGATATGAGACTCTATTAGACACTACTCCACTGGCTCCACTCCAGATCACCTGCCTAGAGAAGCAGGTAGGTTTCTATACTCTAAATCTTACTGTGAACGTAGTTATCAAAGTTACCATACATACTTGAACAATTTCCCCCCATATCTTAAGCATGTGGTTGTCCAAAAACCCTACTACAGAAGGCTTTATTCGAGCTAGCTATTTTGAATAAATGTATTTTGAATAAATCCTGAATGTTATTTTGTCTCTCTCGCTCTCTCTCTCCTCCTGTCCAGGTGGTGGCGCTGCAGGCTGAACTGCAGTCTCTCTCTGAGGAGAATCAGAGACGGGCTGAGGAGCTGGCAGTGTGGAGGCTGACGGCCCAGACCCCCTGTCTGGAGCCAGAGGACCCCATCGCTGCTCCCCTCAGCCCTGCTCCCCTCAGGCCTGGACACAACACTGCTCCCCTCAGCCCTGGACACAACACTGCTCTCCTCAGCCCGGTACACAACACTGCTCTCCTCAGGTCTGGACACAACACTGCTCCCCTCAGGCCTGGACACAACACTGCTCCCCTCAGGCCTGGACACAACACTGCTCCCCTCAGGCCTGGACAGAACACTGCTCTCCTCAGGCCTGGACACAACACTGCTCCCCTCAGGCCTGGACACAACACTGCTCCCCTCAGGCCTGGACAGAACACTGCTCTCCTCTGGCCTGGACACAACACTGCTCCCCTCAGCCCTGGACACAACAATGCTCCCCTCAGGCCTGGACACAACACTGCTCCCCTCAGGCCTGGACACAACACTGCTCCCCTCAGCCCTGGACACAACACTGCTCCCCTCAGCCCTGGACACAACACTGCTCCCCTCAGGCCTGGACACAACACTGCTCCCCTCAGGCCTGGACACAACACTGCTCCCCTCAGGCCTGGACACAACACTGCTCCCCTCAGGCCTGGACACAACACTGCTCCCCTCAGGCCTGGACACAACACTGCTCCCCTCAGGCCTGGACACAACACTGCAGGCCTGGACACAACACTGCTCCCCTCAGGCCTGGACACAACACTGCTCCCCTCAGGCCTGGACACAACACTGCAGGCCTGGACACAACACTGCTCCCCTCAGGCCTGGACACAACACTGTGACTGTGATCAGGGAGGATGAGCTGCTTCTCTCCTGCACCTCCTATAAACTCTATGGGAGGACCCTGGCCTCAAGGTAATGGTACATTTAGCACTTGTAGGAAACATGTGGTGACAATAATGCTTTTCATATAGTGCTTATATATAAAATATAAACAGTGCATTGGGAAAGTATTCAGACCCCTTCACTTTTTCCACATTTTGTTATGTGTTCAATAAAAAGGTCCTCATTAATCTACACACAATACCCCATAATAACAAAGTCAACAGGTTTTTATACATTTTTGCAACTGTATTAAAAATGAAAAACCGATGTCTTATTTACATAAGTATTCAGACCCTTTATGAGACTCGAAATTGAGTTCAAGTACATCCTGTTTCCATTGATCATCCTTAATATGTTTCTACAACTTGATTGGAGTCCACCTGTGGTAAACTCAATTGATTGGACATGATTTGGAAAGGCACATACCTGTCTGTACAAGGTCCCACAGATGATAGTGCATGTCAGAGCAGAAACCAAGCCATGAGGTCGAAGGAATTGTCCATAGAGACAGGATTGTGTCGAGGCACAGATCTGGGGAAGGGTACCAATTATTTTCTGCAGCATTGAAGGTCCCCAAGAACACAGTGGCCTCCATCATTCTTAAATGGAAGAAGTTTGGAACCACCAAGACTCTTCCTGTAGCGTCATACCCAAGAAGACTTGGCTGTAATTGCTGCCGTCAGGTTTTTTATTTTTATTTTTTCATTTCACCTTTATTTAACCAGGTAGGCTAGTTGAGAACAAGTTCTCATTTGCAACTGCGACCTGGCCAAGATAAAGCATAGCAGTGTGAACAGACAACACAGAGTTACACATGGAGTAAACAATTAACAAGTCAATAACACAGTAGAAAAAAAGGAGAGTCTATATACATTGTGTGCAAAAGGCATGAGGAGGTAGGCGAATAATTACAATTTTGCTGATTAACACTGGAGTGATAAATGATCAGATGGTCATGTGCAGGTAGAGATAATGGTGTGCAAAAGAGCAGAAAATAAAATAAATAAAAACAGTATGGGGATGAGGTAGGAAAAAATGGGTGGGCTATTTATCGATAGACTATGTACAGCTGCAGCAATCGGTTAGCTGCTCAGATAGCAGATGTTTGAAGTTGGTGAGGGAGATAAAAGTCTCCAACTTCAGCGATTTTTGCAATTCGTTCCAGTCACAGGCAGCAGAGAACTGGAACGAAAGGCGGCCAAATGAGGTGTAGCTTTAGGGATGATCAGTGAGATACACCTGCTGGAGCGCGTGTTACCACCGGCGTGTTGCCATCGTGACCAGTGAACTGAGATAAGGCGGAGCTTTACCTAGCATGGACTTGTAGATGACCTGGAGCCAGTGGGTCTGGCGACGAATATGTAGCGAGGGCCAGCCGACTAGAGCATACAGGTCGCAGTGGTGGGTGGTATAAGGTGCTTTAGTGACAAAACGGATGGCACTGTGATAAACTGCATCCAGTTTGCTGAGTAGAGTGTTGGAAGCAATTTTGTAGATGACATCGCCAAAGTCGAGGATCGGTAGGATAGTCAGTTTTACTAGGGTAAGTTTGGCGGCGTGAGTGAAGGCTTTGTTGTGGAATAGAACGCCGACTCTAGATTTGATTTTCGATTGGAGATGTTTGATATGAGTCTGGAAGGAGAGTTTACAGTCTAGCCAGACACCTAGGTACTTATAGATGTCCACATATTCAAGGTCGGAACCATCCAGGGTGGTGATGCTAGTCACCACTAGGTGGCCTAGTGGTTAGAGCGTTGGGCCAGTAACCGGAATGTTTCTGGATCGAATCCCTGAGCTGACAAGGTAAAAATCTGTCGATCAGCCCCTGAGCAAGGCAGTTAACCCACTCTTCACCGGGCCTCGAAGACTTGGATGTGGATTAAGGCAGCCCCCTGCACCTCTCTGATTCAGAGGGGTTGGGTTAATTTCAGTTGAATACATTGTTGGACAACTGACTAGGTATCCCCCTTTTCAACAAAGTACTGAATGCCTAATGTAAAATACTGATACAGTTACATGCTTTCAGAGCATTTAAATGTAATATTTTGTAATATTTTCATTTTTTATTTTTAATACATTTGCAAAAATGTATTTTGCTTTGTCATTATGGGGTATTGTGGGGGGAAAACAATTGAATCCATTTTAGAATAAGGCTGTAATGTAAGAAAATGTGGAAAAAGGGTCTGAATACGTTCTGAATGCACTGTATTTCTATCAATCTGAATGGGGTGTTTGTACTTATCTTATCTACAATGTGTTGGTATCTTGAAATGTAAAATTTACTTCTTTACATTTTTGGGGGGGTCCAGACTGCAGCACTGCAATTCTCTTGAACCAAAGAGTATCCAAAACTCACCCAGAAAGAACAAATCGACATATCACCAAGAGACAGAAAAACCGACCAATGAACTTAGAGATGAAGAAGCAGACATCACCAACGATGTTTACCAAACCTCAGAGCTCCAGAACAAGGCAACAGAGCACGCTAACCAAGATGATCCAGAAAACAAGACCAATCCATACACCAGATCCATCCATACATCCAGAGCAACAGATGAGACCCAGACCAAAGAAATCATCTCAAGGCACCATCTAGACATCATAGAACTAAATGACCTCAGAGAGATCCCCACTCCATCTCTCGCTGCGCCTCAATCCACCGAAGCACAGTCCTCTGAAACCAACCATCCCAGTCACCATCAAGAGCAACCAATCTCCACTGGGATTGAAAATAAAAATCACTGCTCGTTCTGTAGAAAAGTCACCACCACAACCACTACATCAGAGTGGCGAGGGGGGAACGATAGTGGAGACCAAGGGTTAGAGGTTAGGAGCACCAGCTCTCAGACAGAGGGGGGAGCAACTGGAGTCTGGACACCGACACATCCTCCTACTCCAGCCACTCCACCAGAAACACACCAGGTATACACACAGACTGAGGAGGATGAAGTACCCACAGAATCTCCCCCTATGTCACCAGTCTGGATGTCGAAGGCAGAGGGGGACAGGATGTTGTTTTCCGGTTCATTCCCGATCCCAGCCGACCCGGCCCGCCTTGCGGAGCGTTTCCGTCGTAACCGGTGTCAGATGTCTGCAGCGTACGACGACACGGAGTACGAACCCTATGGCCTGCCTGAGGTGTTCATGAAAGGTGAGGAGAGAGGGGATGTTGTGTTTAAACAATAAGGCACAGTAGACTGATGCTATATTTGAATGTCACAGCTAAATCCATTTTATCAATGTACCAATCGGGCTTCAGGTAGAAGCAAAGCACAATTACAGCAGCCATGAAGGTTTTAAATGATATCACTCAAGCCATTGACAAAAAACAGCACTGTGTCTCACTTTTTATTGATCTCTCCAAGGCTTTTGATACGGTTGATCATGCTATACTAAGGCAGAGATTGTTGAGTGTAGGTCTTTCGGAGCATGCAGTTGCATGGTTTGCTAACTATCTGTCTGATAGAACTCAGTGCACTCAATTTGAATGGCTTATGTCTGTTAAATTGTCTGTCTTGAATGGTGTGCCCCAAGGCTCTGGACTTGGTCCTCTATTATTCACTATTTATATAAATGATTTAGACAAAAATGTCCAAAATGCAGAACTTCATTTTTATGCTGATGATACTGTTATTTACTCTTACAAAAGCTTTCCAGAACATGCAAACTGCTTTTTATACTGTTCAACATACCTTGTGTCAATTGAAGCTTATCCTCAATACTGAGGAAACTAAACTAATGGTGTTTTCTAATGCAAGAAATAGACCTCTGAACCTTTCACCTATTACTACCTGTCAGGGCAAGGAGATTGAGGTTGTAACCTCATATAAATATCTTGGAATTTTAATTGATGACGGCCTCTCTTTAAAATTGCATATTCAACAACTTACAAAAAAATTGAAGCTGAAATTGGGATTTTATTTTAGGAATAAGGCCTATTTTTCTTTTGAAGCCAGAATGAGGCTAGTATCAGCTACATTTATGCCTTTACTAGACTATGGGGATATTTTATATATGAATGCTTCCACTCAATGTTTGAGCTCAATTGACACTCTTTACCATGGCACTTTGAGATTTATTTTAAACTGCAAAACCCTTTCGCACCACTGTACTTTGTATACCAGGGTTGGCTGGCCTTCTTTAGTCACTTGTAGAATCAGTCACTGTTATACTTTTATTTACAAAGCCATTTTGGGTTTACTACCTTTTTATTTGGCCATTTTTATTGTTCAGAAATATGGTGGGTACTCTCTTAGTTCGCTGGACTTTATCCTGCTAACTGTTCCAAATGTCCGAACAGAATTTGGTAAAAGGGCATTTATGTACTCTGCGCCATCGTCTTGGAACACCTTACTTCCTGGAATGCATTTCAATGAACAGGTGTCCCTTGTTAAAAGTAAATGTGCGGATTTTGTTTTCTTAATGTGTTTGAGCCAATCATCAGTTGTGTTGTGACAAGGTAGGGGTGGTACACAGAAGATAGCCCCATTTGGTAAAAGACCAAGTCCATATTATGGCAAGAACAGCTCAAATAAGCAAAGAGAAACAACAGTCCATCATTACTTTAAGATATGATGGTCAGTCAGTCCGGAAAATTTCAGGACCTTTGAAAGTTTCTTCAAGTGCAGTCGCAAAAACCATCAAGCACAATGATGAAACTGGCTCTCATGAGAACTGCCACAGGAAAGGAAGACCGAGTTACCTCTGCTGCAGAGGACAAGTTCATTAGAGTTAACTGCACCTCAGATTGCAGCTCAAATAAGTGCTTCACAAAGTTCAAGTAACAGACACATTTCAACATCAACTGTTCAGAGGAGACTGCATGAACCAGGTCTTCATGGACAAATTCCTGCAAAGAAACCACTACTAAAGGACACCAATAAGAAGAAGAGACTTTCTTGGGCCAAGAAACACGAGCAATGGATATTAGACCAGTAGAAATCTGTTCTTTGTTCTGATGAGTCCAAACTTGCGATTTTTGTGTCTTTGTGAGACGCAGAGTAGGGGAATGGATGATCTCTGCATGTGTGGTTCCCACCGTGAAGCATGGAGGAGGTGTAATGGCGTGGGGGTGCTTTGCTGGTGACACTGTCAGGGATTTATTTAGAATTCAAGGTGTCGGGGATGGGCGAGGGGACGGTTTAAACTTGTACTGTTACATTGATGCTGTTGACCCGGATTACTGGTTGCTGCGGAAAAAGGAGGAAGGTCAAAAGGGGGGTGAGTGTAACGGATGTGAAACGGCTAGCTTAGTTAGCGTGGGCGCTAAATAGCGTTTCAATCAGTGACGTCACTTGCTCTGAGACCTTGAAGTAGTAGTTCCCCTTGCTCTGCAAGGGCCGCGGCTTTTGTGGAGCGATGGGTAACGACGCTTCGTAGGTGTCAGTTGTTGATGTGTGCAGAAGGTCCCTGGTTCGCGCCCGGGTATGGGCGAGGGGACGGTTTAAACTTATACTGTTACAAAGGCACACTTAACCAGCATGGCTACCACAGCATTATGCAGCGATATGCCATCCCATCTAGTTTGCGCTTAGTGGGACTCATTTGTTTTTCAACAGGACAATGAACAAGCACACCTCCAGGCTGTGTAAGGCCTATTTGACCAAAAAGGAGAGTGATGGAGGGCTGTATCAGATGACCTGGCCTTCGCAATCACCCGACCTCAACCCAATTGAGATGGTTTTGGATGAGTTGGACCGCAGAGTGAAGGAAAAGCAGCCAACAAGTGCTCAGTATATATGGGAGCTCCTTCAAGACTGTTGGAAAAGCATTCTAGGTGAAGCTGGTTGTAAGACTTCCAAGAGTGTGCAAAAATGTCAAGGCAAAAGGTGGCTACTTTGAAGAATCTAAAATAGAAAGAAAAACCCTTGAATGAGTAGGTGTGTCCAAACCTTTCACTGGTACTGTATTTCAAATGTGATCAAATGTTATCAATTTGCCAAAATGTCAAACTGTTTTTGCTTTGTCATTATGGGGTATTGTGTGTAGATTCATTTAATCCATTTTAGAATAAGACTGTAATTGAACAAAATGTGGAAAAAGTCAAGGGGTCTGAATGCTTTCCTAATGCACTGTATATTATGGTGTGTATGGACAGTATATGATGAGCCTTGACTAGAAAACAGTATATACATATGAAGAGGTTAAAACTGTACGTAAATATAATTAAAGTGACCGGTGTTCAATTACTATTTACATGGGGCAGCAGTCTCTAAGTTGCAGGGTAGAGTACCGGGTGTTAGCCGGCTAGTAACTGTGACTAAGGTTCAGGGCAGGGTACTTGGCGGAGGCCGGCTAGTGTTGACTATTTAACAGTCTGACGGCCTAGAGATGGAAGCTGTTTTTCAGTCTTTCAGTTGCAGTTTTGATGCACCTGTTATGTCTCCGCCTTCTAGATGGAAGTGGGGTGAAGAGGCTGTGGCTCAGGTGGCTGAAATCCTTGATGATTGTCATGGCCTTTCTGTGACACCAGATGCTGTAGATGTCTTGGAGGACAGGCAGTGTTCCCTCGGTGTTGCGTTTGACTGACCGCACCGCCCTCTGTAGAGCTCTGTGGTTGCGGACGGTGCAAATGCTGTACCAGGCGGTGGTACAGCCCGACAGGATGCTCTCAATGGTGCATCTGTAGAAGGTGAGGGTCTTAGGGGCCAAGCCAAATTACTTTAACCTTTTGAGGTTGAAGAGATGCTGTTGCGCCTCCTTCACTACACTGTCTGTGTGGATTGACCATTTCAGTTTTATTTATTTGTAGAATTTTGTAATTTAGCAGATGTTCTTATCCAGAGCGACTTACAGTAGCCAGGGGCCTGACCACCTCCTTGTAGGCTGTGTCGTCCAGCTGGTCTGCACATGCTCTGAGGATGCGGCTTGGGATAGCGTCTGGGCCAGCAGCCCTGTGAGTGTTAACATGCTTACCTTACATTTCTTACTCAGGTCGGCCATGGAGAACGAGAGCTCATGGTCTTTGTGCGGAGGTGGCCCACGTTGGCAGCTCTGTGTTTTCCTCAGTGGGTGAAGTTGTTTAGCTTGTCCGAGAGCAAGGCGTCAGTGAATGCCGACAATCTATAGATGGTTTTTGGTTCTAATAGTCAGTGGGAACAACATCCTCTATGCACTGATTAACTCAGTCACAGAGTCAATGGCCGAATACCCATACTAGCGTACTAAACTGTATGTGAAAAACAAAGTTTTATAGTATGTGAAGTTTCAAAAATAGTACTCATCTAATGCGCGATTGCGTTAACTTCCGCCATTCGTTTTGGTACAGCTGTTGTCATGCTGTTATCAGCTGTCAAACACGTGAGTCGGTGAAGACGAGTGAATTCTACTCGATCAAACGGCAAAATGTGTTTATGTATGTAGTACACTAGTATGTGTATTCGGACACGGCCAGTGTATATGTCAATACTATTCTCAGAGGCAGCCCGGAACATTTCAGTGTGTGTGTGATTGATCAAAACAATCTTGAAGCATAGATTCCGATTGGTCAGACCAACGTTGAACAGTCCTTACCACGGGTGTGTCCTGATTTACATTTCTGCTTATGGGGGAGGAACAAAATAGAGACGTGATCTGATTTGCCGAAGGGAGGGCAGGGGAGGGCCTTGTAGCTGTCCCAGAAGGGGGAGTAGCAATGGTCAGGAGTGCTCGATGAGCGAGTACCACAGGAGATGTGTTGATAAAACTTCAGTTGAGTTTTCCTAAGATTTTCTTTAGTGAAGTCCCGAGCTACAATAAATGTGTCCTCAGGATATGCGGTTTCCAGTTTGCACCAAGTCCAGTGTAGTTCCTTGAAAGCCATTGCGATGTTGGCTTGGGGTGAACACAGCCATGACAATGACCGAAGAAAATTATCTCGGGAGGTAATGCGGTCAGCATTTGATGAGGTATTCCAAATCAGGAGAACAAAAGGACTTGAGTTCCTGTACGTTACCACAGTTACACCATGAGTAGTTAATCACGAAACATACACCTTCTACCTGTCCAAGCCATGGACAGAGAACCCTGCTGGCTGAGTGGACGGCAACAGTATATCCGGAGAACCATGATCCCGTAAAACAGAGTATGTTACACAGCCCCTATGTCTTTTTGGAAGGAGATCCTGCCCTGAGCCTGTCTACTTTATTGTCCAGGGACTCAAAGTTCGCAAGTTCTTGGAAGCGGTGGATGGCATGCACGCCTCCGGAGTCTAACAGCCCACTCCTTGTTCCTCTTCCACGGGGACGGTGACATAGAGCAGCCCCGGGATTAATGGAATTGCCCTGTGAAGTTCAAACAAAGGATCCAATTCAGGGAATTCTAATTTCTGGTCGAAATGCTGGTGAGTGACCACCGATCTAATACCCCATTTGAATAACTCCCAAACTTGCTATGATAGACGCTCAAAGCATCAACCTCTCTAACCAAACCAAATCTCCATCAGATCCTACAGACACCAAAACAGACATAACAGATCTGAGCTTAACCTGCGG